>NW_009646657.1:493526-506452 GCF_000708025.1 Charadrius vociferus
AGACCTCTGAAATTCTTGAATGGGCATGCAAATCGATGCATTTTGCTCGAAGCAGTGTAGGGTGTTGGATCCTAGTCCTCAGGCAATATAATGTATTCCTGTTTGCAGAGTTAAATATCTGTCATTCAGCAACTCCAAAGCGCATCTAAACAGGCCCTTTGAGTTCCTGCACATTCCCTAACAAAGTGATGAAAATAGCTTCAATGTACATGATTGTGCAGCTTAAGTCATGATTTAAAAAAAAAAAAAAGAAGAAAAAAAAGAAGAAAAAGAAAAGTCTATTGCTTGTATAGGCAAGAGGAAAAAATGTTATTGTGTGACATGGTGGGTTTGAGGGCTCTTGGCTTGCAGCATCTGGGCTTCCTGTTTGTGAAACATCTCTCTGTGCTGCCTTCCCATGGTATGAGCAGATCCAGGCAGAGAAAGCAGCTTCTGTTTTCAGGAGGGATTCAAATACTTTTCATTTTGGTTCTGTTTTGATTTCAGGTGATGATTAAACTGTGTGTGCATGTGGGCATTTATTGGTGCAAATGTAAAAGAGTACATGATGTGCGCGAATGCTAATGCAAAATACAACCCAAAAAATTATTCTGCCTGTATGTAGCAAGAAGTTTGGAATATAAAGAGGGGTGGATTAGGAAACCACAGTGAATCATGCTGCTTGGTAAGAGCTGTGGGTATAGAAAACTTCAATGTAGATGTTCAAATAAACTTTTCAGACCTTTTTGTAACAAAACTATGTAGAAAATCTGTGTGTTTTCCTGATGTTTCATTAGCCCCTTATTTTTTGAAGGGTATAACTTGTAATGGAATTGATGCAATGTATCTCACCAAACAGCTTACTTCTGATTCAAGCTTTCAGAACATATTGCTCAAGGAATTGGATACATTGGTGTAATTTTCAAATGGGAATGGCTCATTTTGGTTCCTTAAAGAACCTTTTGTAGGAGAATATTTTTAACCAAGGTCTCCAAGAATGCCTGGTTATTAAGCAATGTAAAATTTCAAATCTTCGCTTCTTTTGGTGAAGTTCTCACTTTCTGTTGTCCCATATTCTTTGGTATTTTGAAGAAATAATATGGAGTTTAAATTCTGTTTATTTAAGCTTAAAATGTAAGATTGTTTGATGGCCATATGGCTGTCACCTGTATTGCTAAATCAGTTAGTCTGTTGATGTAGCTAGTCTGCTAAGATGCACAGTCTGGAGACTTCCTGAAGTCTGTACTGATCAGGGTTGGTAGACCTCCTGAGAAATGGCAAAGCTGGGCACAAGTCATTAAGTAGGAAAGATGCAGCCAACAAACTGGTGGGAGGCTTAGAAAACTCATTCATTATTTAATATCCTTAGCAAACAGACTGTAATTTACTTCCAGCAGCCTGCTCAAACAAAGCTATAAATTATCAGCTTTGAGAAGTTAACCTTGAAAGGTGTGGAGTACTTTGGCCCTATCTCTGCTAAGTACTTGGGTTGGGAGGCAGTGAAGCAAAAGGCAGAAGACCACCTGTGCAGCATGGTTGCTGTTAGCCAGTTTAAACATGTGGCACCTAATGTGCTCATCCTTCGGTTTTGGTTCAGCCTTTGACTTTGTCTACTATGTCTGGGTTTTACTCAATGAAGGGAAATTGTTCATTCGTGCTACAGTTGTGGGGAGTAACACCACCCCTGCTTAGCTTCAAGGATATGACTTATCAAATCCCAGCCCAAGTACACACTTAAAATTGTACGCATGGTTCAATACCTTCATGAATTGAGCCGTGCTCAACCAGTTAATTCTTATACTAGAAGTTAAGCGTATGTTTAGTTACCTCCTTGTAGATTAGACTTCAGTTTCTTTTTTGCATGAGTGCCTAGAAGGAGAGAGCTAGTACCAAGATCTTTTCCTTTGCACTGTTCCCCACTGACGAAGATAACAGACAAGCTGCACTTGTTCCCTTTGTGTGTCACTGGTGTAAAGCTTCTCCTTTCTCTTTCCTTCTGTGCAGGAAGACACAGCACAGCTCTCTGGACCAGAGCTCCCCACCCCAAAGTGGCGTATCCGGCACCTACAATCACCCTGTACTGGGGATGTATGATTCCAAAGATGACTTCCCACTCAGAAAAACAGGTAGTTCTCACGTTGATTTAGTGTGTTGCCTATTGTCTTTGTTGTGACACTTGGTCCTCTTATTTTTTTATTTTTTGTTTTAAAAAGAAAGGTGTGTTATCAAAAAGCTGTATTTCATGGAGTGATTTATTTAACAAGCCCCCACTTCATCCTGCATCCCCTTCATGTATCACTGTATGTGCAGTGTTAGAAGGAGGCTGGAGTTGTTTTGGGTGTGCGAACTTGCAAAGCTGCAGGCAGGAGACAGCGAAGTTGTGTGTCAAAGTTTGTGAGATGTTTTCACAAAGTCAAAGCTAATACAGAGATCTGGGTGTCTGAAGTCAAAGTGTGTTTTGCTGAGTGAGAAAAGTACCAAGAAAAGTTCATTTCTTCTGGGATTTGCATTTTATATACAAGTTTATACTTAAAATAAATAAAAATGTTTCTGCCAGTCAAAGCATCAAGACTTCCCTGCAAGGCTTTTGGTTCACACCTAGACAGCTATTTCTCAGTTAGGTTTTTCCCTGCATGGTGGCTAAGCAGGTCGGTTATTTCTCAACTGCATATTCTGTAAACCAGGTTGTTTTGGTTGGCTGTGGTCCTCAGCTCCACATCGCATGCCTAAGCCAGCACAGCCTCAGCTTCTAACCTGGCCAGCTCGTGATCCTTGGCTGCTTCCTGCAGGGAATTGTTGAACTTCAACAAGCTCATCCTGATTTGGGGGGCAATGTTGCTTGCGTGAATGTTGCAGATAGTGCTGTGTGTTGGAAATCACTTCAGAATAGGAAAAAAACTTTTCAGAAAAGATGGAGGTAAGAGGAAGGCAGGGGTATGATTGAACTTTGCACCTTCCACAGGTGGTGCCTAGCTATTTCTCAGTTATGCTTTGTGGATCTTCAAAGGGGGAGGGATGAGCACCAGTAGTCAAAAAGCGCGTTGTGATAAGGAATGATAACAGTGTGTTAACCAAATCTCCCTGTGGATTTACTACAGTCTTTGCTCAAATCGGCTGCCCTAAATCAGTTCCCAAGAGCTGGCAGCTCCTCCTTTTCATTCTGGGAGGGATGTAAGTGTTCTCATGGCACTTCTCCTAATAGTTTAGAAGTGGAGTAGGTCCTAGGTGCGGTGAATGGTTTAGCATGATTCTTGTTACCTTTGTAAACTTGGAATTTTTTTCTTCTTTCACCATCTGATAAGAAAAAAATACACCTCCACACTGCTGCCTTGTGCCTCCTGCCTTCCAGTTCTGCACATTAAAAGATCTTTCTGGGAACTTCTCTTCTGGACCTTAGAACCTGGCCTGCTGGATGGATCTGTGGATGGAATCCCGTCTGCTGTGCAGTAGACTGTCTTCCCTTTCATTGGGAATGATGGGTTGGGTGACAAGTGTCAAACACTTCAGCTGCACAAGAAGTCAATCAAAAATTGGCAAGCCCTTTCCAGGATATGGGGGTTTTCCTGGGCACATCCTGTACCTTTGGTGGTGGTACTTTTGACTGTGCCCTTTCTGGAGGATTCCAAAAGCAGAGATTAGAAAACTGGATTTGCTGAATGGTAGGGCATCATCTAATCTCTGCTTCTAGATAATGGAAAACCAAACACACCATTAGGTGCAGTAGATGATGCTGTGTCACTGGTGCCTGGGACAGCTGAAGTGACGCTGTCTGGGCTTCAGGACTTTGCCTTTCGTAGGGAAGGTGGGCACTGGTGGAGGACTGCCCTCAAAGGAGACTTCCTTCAGCTCTAAAGCCAGTGAAGCACAAAGATGTGCTTGGTGTACACATCTGCCCGGGAGGAGAAATACAAGCTTGGGCTGCTAGCAGCTGTTGCTTGCCCTTTCTTGTTTGTTGAAGGCTTTTCGGCTCGTCTGGGAAATCATAGTGTTTCCATGCAGGGTAGCATCCCTTGGCATCAAACCTATTGCTTAGGGCCTGCGGACAGTGTCATTCCAAGAGATTTTTAGCTCTTTCCTATCCCTTGCAAAACCAGGTGATCCATTTCTGGTGGATCACAGCATAAACAGGCTTTGACACAGCATAAACAGGCTTTGACGTCCTCCAAAACCACCCTTGCTCATCACTTCATGGGACCTTAGTTCTCAGATTGAGTTTGAGGATCAATCACCTTTCTTGGCCCCAGTGTTACAGAAGGGGATTTCTGCAGGAGAAGGAAAGTGTCTGCACATCTCAGCCGTTTCCTGCTTCCCGAACGGACTTCTCAATAAGACTGTGGCTGAATAAAAGCCCTGTCACACAGGGTGAATTAAGGATGATAAATGTATCTAATCACATTATTAAATGTGGAAGCAACCAAAATCATTGTTGTTTTAAAACAGGAAGATGTTGAACTGATTTTGTTTTTCCAGAATGCTGATGCTTGTTCTTTTTGGGCACCAGCATTAATCTTTTGGGGACTGTTCTGGGATACATATGAGTTCACTTGCAAGATTCAGGGGAGAATTTTTTTTTGTTGTTTTCTTTTATTTTCCTTTCAACGCAACGGCACTTCAGTCTCTGGCACAGCGATATCCTGCAGAAATCCCATTGCCAAAAATGTTAAGTTGCTTGGAGAAGAAAGGCTCCTGAACAGTCTGCTGTAAACAAAAGGCAGGGAAGGCTGGAGCCCATCCTAAATAAAGTTCTTTATTACGGGTGAGCTTTTCAGATTTTTGGCACCAGGCAAAACTCTGGCTTTGTGTTTGTAATTTAAAACTGCCATATCATGTAGTCAAATTTTATTAAATTTGATTAAATATTTTCAGTTCAAATAACAGAGTCCATCACAATGTAGTTCTGATTACCAGGGCTGGAATCCAACCAACATCATTGTTAGCAGGAGGGTGACTTAGGGGGTGCGGGAAGGCAGCTTGAATGATTATTTCTTTTAGGGTGCATTTTCAGAGTTGGCAGCATGTCCTACATGTTGAGAAACAAGAATAAATACCCATTGCACTGGGTTTCAATAATACTGCTTTTCTTTACTCTCATTTAAAGCCTCATGATGTGGTGACAAGTTATCCCTCTGTGCACACTTGGACATAACTTGCTAGTCTAAGGCTCGAGTGTGAATGTTGTGAGAGAGACATGGTGAACTGGCCATGCTCGCTTTGGTAGAAGGAGATGTGTGCATGAACAGTGCCTTGAGTGCTTGAGAACATTCAGCATGGGAAACAGTCAATGCTTGCAATGTGCTCCTCATGCATCCTGTCTGCTGAAATCCTACCCAGTCTGATTTGTTTTACTGAATTATGTTCCAGTTTCTTGGCTGTTTGGTTTCTTCATGAAATAGTTTTCCTGTCAGGCTGCTGGCTGCTGCAGTTACTAATTGCTTGAATCCTGTTTTTAGCCTGGCTGGGGGATGCATTTCACTCAGTTACTTTTATCTAAACACTTTGGAGCTCTTCTTTTTTTAGCTGAACTAAGAACAGTTCGGTTGGTGCTGCTCCTGCTTTTGCTGTTAAATAACTGGATTAACACCAGGAATTTTATTTCCCCTTTTATGTAGTTTCCTTTATTATATATACTTTTTATTTAGCATATGCATTTTGTCAACAGCTGTTAAGAGGGGAAAATATAAATGGTTGGTGTCTTCCAAATTTAATGAAGCTTCATTATGTGCTGTCCTGAGACCCTCTAAGAAAAATCTCTGGAGAATCATTTCAGAGTGATTTTAGAGTCTGGGTTGTGGCAGTCTTTTGTAGCCTGTTTTGATAACCACAAGAGTTGTTTGTCAACAGCTTTCTTGGAGTTGCTGAAGTTATTTTTAATGTAGCAGTTTTGCATTTATAAGGACTATGGTGTCCTCGTTTTCTCTTCAGGAGCAAGGTGGTTCGTGGCATTCCCTGCTTTAAGAAATTTGAGCAGTGAACGTATTAAAACATGCTCTTAATTTGAAAGCTGACATGACTGAGATCATTGGGATTTGTAAAAGACTGAAGGGAATTATTTAACTTTTTAAGATGCTTGTCCTCTTGCTTACAGAGGATTTTTTGTTTGGTTTTGGGTTTTTTTACATCGTTTGCCAGGCTGGACCATGTCCTGTAAGAGACTAGGTTTCCCACTTACTCCTGCATAGAAGTAGGGTAAGGATTCCTCGTATTTGTTTGGACTTGAAAGCTAATCAGGATTTCTAGTGAAAGCCACAGCATTTCACTTAGTTGCTGTTAAAATCGGGAGAAGTTTTGCCAAATTCAGCACCTGTTAGACTCGCCTGGCCAACATGCATTCAGCTCACTGGGATGCATGAACTGGAAACATTTCCCTCTATCTATGTTTAAACCTGACCCCAAAGTGAGAAAAACGGCTCATTTGTTTTGAAGTACTTGTAAAAGATGTTCTCCAAAGTCATAAGTGTAAAAAGGACTGCATCCGTAGGTCCTATACAGGTTGGGAAGCAGGCTCAGATCTTCTTGCGGGTTTGCTCCTGCTGTGGATAAAACAAACCTTTCCCAAGACAGCTTTCTTTGGACCTTCCTTGTGCCCACACAGCAGGAGTCTGTACCTTTTCTGCTGCTTAGCTCCCCTGCCCTGGGCTGGCTGCTGGTCTTTAAACCTTTCTCCTGACAGATCTGTCAGCAGAGGTGGGATTTTTGACAACACTGATGTTATCAAAAATGTGCTCTTGTTTCATTTTGTCCTTCTTTTGTTTGTGGTTCTCAACTCTCTGGCATTTGCCAAACCACTGTGGTTCATTGTGCACAAGAAGATCTCCTGCATCCATCAAGAGCAATGGGCGGGTGTTTTTTGGTGTCTTTGGCTTGGTTCCTGGGGCTACTTTGCCCACAGCTGCTGCAGCAACAGTCACTGTTTTGTGAAGCATCGCTGAGGCTCTGGGTCCTGCCTTTTCCTTTACCTCCATTGTCACAGCTGACTGCAATGAGGAGGTGAAAATCAGAAAGATGTTGATGGGCATGAAGGTTTTAAGGAGATGAAGGATTCCTGTGATCCTAGATGTTTTCACTACAGAGCTGTGGGATAGCATCTGAGGGTGTGAATTTCCACTATTTCCATGCCAGACTGGGAGCTCAGAAAGACATCTGTGGCACCTATCTGACTCTGAATTTCCTACCTAGATAGTAAATGAGTGTGTGCATGCGTGTGGTATGTACTTGGGGAGAAATGATAAGTAGAAAGTGTCACAGACCCCCCTTTCAGCTCCTTTTCTCTGGGGACCAGGGAAGAACAAGTATCCTTCTCGAAAACCTCCCATCCCAGCAATGTCTCTTGCCATCTGCACAGGTCATGACGCAACAAGGAGAACTGGTTATAAGTCAAGAACTGTGTCTTAGGGCTTGTGGTAAGGAAAAAAAGGTGTCCTCAACCTTCACATAACACACAGTTAAGAACTGGCAGGAAAGGTTCAAGGAGGAGTTTTTAGCTTGCCGTCATTAGACCATGGCTTCTGCACCCCTTTGCTGCAGTGACTTCTCTCAAGGAGTAAAGGAATGCAACAAAAAGGAGACCTCTCCTCGTACTTGCCCGTATGTGGTGCAAACAGGCAGAGTCCAGCCCATCTGCTACTTGGAGGGCTGCCTTGGCCAGTGCTTTTCCTGAATTTTGTCACTGTTTGGGACCCACTGCAGGAGGAATCTGACAAATACATCACCCCTACTGATGGTTGTGGCACCCACTTCAGCTTTCAGCCTACCAGCCTCCTAAAAGAAATAGAAAAGGTCAGTGTTGTTCTTCTGGCTGAATCAAGCACGAGCAGACTGGGAACAATGACTTCTTCTAAGCCCCAACTTGCACTTAGATGGGTGATGGTGAGATGCACCTAGGCTGCAGGGTCCCGATCACTTGCTACCTGGCTAGGGCCAGCCATAAAACAGGCAGCGTGGTCCTTCCCTGCCTGCATATCCCTGCCAGGCACCACGAATCAGCCCTTGTGCACCGTGTGCGCTTGCTGGCTCACAATGGAGACCCCACAGGCTGGTGCTAGACATCTCCTGTTTGCCAGTATTCTTCTTTCTCCATGCAAAAGAGAAGAGTCTGAGGGAGGAAAGCATCCAGCATCCTGTGATGTTTTTGGTTTCCTCACAGTATTGCAGAAGCACAGGGTTGTTTATTTGCAGCTAAGCAGGTGAAATTGTTGTGAACTTCTTGAATTTAAAAGAAAGAAAAGGGAAAATGAAAGGATTTGTCAATAATTACAACGCTGCATTTGTCAAGAAGGGCATACTACCTCTCTGAGTTGGTTCTGATTATTGGAATGTTTAAGTGGTTTCTTTGATGACAAAGATTGTTTAGAGGAAAGTAGAGTAGGCTGAAATCCTGGTGTAGGGTGGGAGTATAATATAGAGAAAATCTTTGAGCTTTGTACGGCATGGGGTATCACTCAAGTTTGAGAGCATCTCTGCTTTCCCACCCACATTGTCCTTCCAGCTGGTGAGGTTGGAGGTCTGGCTTTCCTGGGAAGCTCAGGGTCCCAGGGACCCACACACTGCTCTGGCGTGTGCTCTGCTGAGAGGAGGCACTGACCTGCCTGAGAAATCCCTATTGTTATAAATACCCTTTCCTGCTCCAAGTGGAGGACGTTAGTCTGTCTAATCTGAAAATAACTTATTAAAGACAAAAATTACTTTATTACTGTGATGCTATCGAATAGCTCTTCAGACCAGCCCACTGAAATTTCAGAGAGCAGCAGCAAATCAAAGTGCAGTTGGAAGACTAGCAAATGCTTACTTTAATCCCTCCATTTCTTCTGACAATGATGTCTAAATGCATGCCTGGGAATTCTTCACTGCCCTGTTTTTCTATGACACAAACAGTAGCTGCGAACGCAGCCAAGGACGGTGAACCGTGCCCTGTGGTGCTGAGATTTGCCTGGAGGCAAAAGGAGGGGGCACCCCCTTTCCTTGCTCAGTGCTCTGATAAAGCAGGTGCGCTTTTGGCATGAGAGCTAGGGATCCATGGCACTTCTTGAGGAGTACTGTCAATGGTGCATCAAAGGAGAAACCTCTTCCAGTAGAAGACCAAAGTTTGCTAGTTTAGTGTCACCTTTGAGGAGCAGGGACTACAGGAGGCCTAGGACCTAGCCTTCAATCATTCAGTGAACCGGTCCTCTCAGCTTCATCTCTGCTTCATAGGGACTGCCAGAACATGCACGGTTTCACCTGTGTGTGTGTGTGTGTGTGTATGCACCCAGGTTTGTTCTAGCCAGAGCTGAGACACTTTGCCACTTTGGGCCACTGGATCTAGAAGAAAGGATAATCAAGTCTGAGCTAGGAAAGCGTGACGGGTGCATGCCTGTCCTCTATGGGACAGCTTTGACCATGAGCACTGCATGAGCGGCATCCGGAGCGGTTACTTGGAGCGGTATCTCCAAACTGAAATGCAACAGCTGAGCTCTAAGGAAGCTATGCTTCTCTTGAGGTATGTCCTACTGGCTTCTCAGTGCATCATTTCCCTCCTGGCCATGACCAGTTTGCAGCCATGTGTGACAGAATGCGATTGATTTATTTGGTTTATGGTACTCTTTTACAGTTCCTTGGCAATGCGTCCAGGGCAGGAGGAGGCTAGAGGTAGGGCAGGTTGCTCCATCCCATAGAAGCCACCCAGCATCAGGGGGCAAGATAGTTGTGGGCAAGGAGGAGGGAGAAAGAGCAGACTACACAGAGCATGCTGGGCAGGGCATGGACTTGGTCATCACAGCCATGGCAGGAACGTTTCTAGGTACAGAACAGATTGTTGCTCAAAAACAAGTGCTTGGCTGTTCATGAGACTCCGACAAAGGGTGGAGGGGACACCAACATGTCTGTTTTGACTCACCTGGGACTTCTATATATTATTGTTACACTTCAGTAAAATTCAGCACAGTTCTTGAGTTTAAAATGCCTGTAGGGATTTTGGGGATAAGCTCTTTTTAATGTAAGGAGATTTTCCCAAAAAGTTGTGGTGACCGTGGGTCATTTGCTGGGCTCTTCCCAGTTTTGTAGCTGTTACCTGCCCTCACATTCAGGCAGCCGGTAGCTCCCTCTGCTACAGGCACCGCATGTTTTTCTCCTACCTTCTGCAGCACTCTGCTATTTTAAACAATTTATTGGAGAAACTCGCTTGGAGGACCTCATTCTCTCCTTTCTAGCCCTTATCCCCTTCCACATGTCTCTTATCTTCATGCTCAGATAATACTTTGAACTGTGCAAAGCTGATGCCTTTATTTAGGCTTTGTAAAAGGAAAGACAGAGATGAGATGTGGCATTTCCACGTGTTTTTTTTCCTAGTCTGGTTTTGGCTATTCACGGCGGAAACCTTGGTGGTGCTCCATTACGTTGTGATCTTCCGTGGTTTTGTGGTCAGGCAAGCAAATGATAGTGAAGCTGTAAAAAGTGTTAACATTGTGTGCTCAGTTTAATGGGTGTTAAAGCCTTCTTTCTACTGCTGAGATGCTGCGACTACTAAACTTCAGCATGACAAGTGCCAAATATTCACCTTTAATAAGTTTCCAGTTTAAAGACACAGTCTTCCATAAATAGCCCTTCTACATGGTTATTACACAGTGCTCATGACAACACAGAGTTAGGAGAAAAGGAAGAAAATGCAGCAAATACCTTTATCTGTTCCTTTCTAATCATGTACCTACATTGCTAGACATATTATTTCAGGTGATGCCATCCAGTGTGATGCCATGATCACAAAAATGAGTTTGTTTCTGCAGAAGAGCAGGCGGTCTTGGTTTTATTCTTGTTTTGCTTTCTAGTTCGGGAATTTTCTGCTGCCCCTTTTGCCCTGTGGTACCTGTCTGCAGTAGGTGCATTTGTGAGGGACCATATTATTCTTGTCCCCCACTGTTCTGGTGCCTACGAATATTGACAGTCCAGAATATCGGCTCACTTGGCCTTCAGAAGGATAATGGTGAAACAATTTTCAGTCTTTTTGTTTGACTGTAGGTGAAGTTTGCCGTGTCCAGCTTTACCAGGTCCTCCTGACTGATAGGTTGTGATCCACAATTTTTAGAGAGGAGAGACCACACACTGTGCACATGGAGGAGCAGTAATGAAGGTCTGGAACAGAGCCAGGGGGCAAGGAAGCCACAGAGTGGGGAGCGAATGCCCAGTTGTAGAACCTGTGGTCTCTACCATTAAGCCAAAGATAATTTACCTTCATTAAAATTTTGGGTTGTGCAGAACGCCAGTTTCAGGCAGCGCTCTCTCTCCCTCTCCTGTATTTACCCATGGAGTGGCCTGGATGTTAGAAGAGAGACAAGGTAATTGTGTTGGCCTTTCCCTGGCTGTTGAGGTTTAGTATGAAACTTGAAAATAGTAATAGAAGAATATCAGCCCTTCTCAGTCCCCAGCTGCTGAAATTAAGATGTGCAAAGACTGGGGTCAGGGTTTTCATGGTGCATTGTTTGCTTTTTTTCATAAATGTGCATGGGTAATGGGAACAGGGCAAACTCTGACCAGGACTTTGTGTTTTTTTGACTGACATAGATTTAATGTCAGATTAGTTCAGCAGCTTAGGGTATGCAATTCTAGGAAGAAAACAATGAGAATGACATAAATGTTGAAGAGTTGAATTACATGGGTCTTGCTGCAATAAGTGACGTATAAGAGGGGTAACTTGGGTTTGAGCATGTGGAAACTAGGGAAGCTTTTGGCTTATGTTTTAGTTATTAATTTGCTTGGAGAAAAACAAAATATTCTTGGTATAAATCCTTATTATTGGCCAAATTAAGTATGTCACTGCTTAAGAAATCCCACTGGCTTTGTGGAAGCTGACTCAGACTTGAGCATGGGCTTCATTTGTTTGCTAAACAGGAATCAGACTGATTTTTTGATAACTTCATGGTGTTTGTTTAAAAGGTTTCACCTTAAGATGTAGAAGACCAGTAAGTTTTGCAATTTAGTCTCCAGTTCTCTCAAGTTTACACTACTTAGCAGTGGTGGGGAGCAAGGTGTTGTTTGGGTACATTGCCTGACAGGGTGAATGTTGGAAATTTTCATTGGAATTGGTGTTCCTGAGAGAACATTGAACCTGCGTTGACTGTCTGGTATTGATAGTTACATGTTGATTAAATTTCTATTTTATACTTTTGAATGACAGCTCTCTTAATCTTAAAAATATTTTTTATTATATAGCAGTTTAAAAACCATCTGAATAATCTTAAATGATTGTTTTGCATTTTGGAAATGCCTCTGTTGAAAGCTACATCTTTTATTCACATAATCACAGAATGGTCAGGATTGGAAGGGACCTCTGGAGATCATCTAGTCCAACCCCCCTGCCAGAGCAGGATCACCTACAACAGGTTGCACAGGATGGCGTCCAGGTGGGTTTTGAATGTCTCCAGAGTTGGAGACTTCAACCTCTCTGGGCAGCCTGTTCCAGTGCTCTGCCACCCTCAAAGTAAAGAAATTCCTCCTCATGTTTCAGATAGAACTTCCTATGTTTAATCTTGTGCCCATTACCTCTTGTCTGTCACTGGGCACCACCAAAAAAAAGACTGTTCCCGTCCACCTGGCACCCTCCCTTTAAGTATTTATAAGCATTGATAAGATCCTCCCTCAGTCTTCGCCAGACTAAAAAGACCCAAGTCCCTCAGCCTTTCCTCATAAGAGAGGTGCTCCAGTCCCCTAATCATCTTTGTAGTCATTTGCTGTACGATCTCCAGTAGTTCCCTGTCCTTGAACCAGGGAGCCCAGAACTGAACACAGGACTCCAGATGTGGCCTCACCAGGACAGAGTAGAGGGGAAGGACGACCTCCCTCGACCTGCTGGCCACACTCTTCTTGGTGCACCCCAGGATGCCATTGGCCTTCTTGGCCGCCAGGGCACATTGCTGGCTCATGGTCATCCTGTTGTCCACCAGGACTCCCAGGTCCCTTTCCACAGAGCTGCTCTCCAG
>NW_009646657.1:507143-527541 GCF_000708025.1 Charadrius vociferus
TTGTTCCATCGTCCTTCCAGGGATGGAGGTGAGGCTGACCAGCCTGTAGTTTCCCAGGTCTTCGTTCTCGCCCTTTATGAAGCCTGGAGTGACATTGGCTATCCTCCAGTCCTCAGGCACCTCACCTGTCCTCCCGGAACTTTCAAAGATGATGTTCCCAGGTCTTCGTTCTCGCCCTTTATGAAGCCTGGAGTGACATTGGCTATCCTCCAGTCCTCAGGCACCTCACCTGTCCTCCAGGACCTTTCAAAGATGATGGAGAGTGGCCCAGCAATGACTTCTGCCAGCTCCCTCAGTGCTCGTGGGTGCATCCCATCGGGACCCATGGACTTGTGGGTATCCCGTTTACTTAACTGCTCTCTAACTTGTTCCTCTTCAACCAAGAGAAAGTCTTCCTTCCTCCAGAATTTCTCTGCCACCTGCAAAGTCTGGGACTCCTGGGGGCTGCCCTGAGCAGTAAAGACTGAAGTAAAGAAGGCATTCAGCAACTCTGCCTGCTCTGCATCACCTGACACCACAGCACCTGTCTCGTTCAACAGTGGGCCCACATTTTCCCTAGTTTTCCTTTTGCCTCCTATACACTTGAAGAAACCCTTCCTGTTGACCTTGACATCCCTTGCCAGATTTAATTCCAAGGAGGCCTTGGCTGTCCTCGTTTCATCCCTGCATACCCTGACAGCATTCTTGTACTCTTCCCAAGCGGTCAGTCCCTTCTTCCACATACTGTAAACTCCCTTCTTCCACTTGAGCTTTTTCAGAAGCTCCCTGCTCAGCCGTGCAGGTCTCCTGCTTCCCTTGCCTGATTTCTTGCTCTTAGGGATGCACCGATCCTGAGCTTGGAGGAAGTGATACTTAAATCAGCCAGCTCTCTTGAGCCCCCCTACCCTCTAGAGCCCTCTCCCATGGGATTTCTCCAAGCAGCTTCTTGAAGAGACCAAAGTTAGCCCTTTTGAAGTACTCCTTCTGCCTGTACTGAATTTTAGTTCACCTACTTTGGGCTATATAGCACCCAATTAAATGAGTTTAGGGATTATGCTGTCTGAAATCTTGATGACATGTTAGATTTGGGATTATATCTGGGGGATAAACCCAAATCAGAGCAAACTAAACAAATGCAGTTCTTTAGAGTGTTTGGTGTTTCAAAACAAATATACAGAATAGTTTTGCCTGAAAATAGTTTTGTCTGAGAAGTTATAATACGCTGCTTTTGCTATAATTTATTCTTAAAGTGTTTTCTCTTTTAAGGCTGTAAGTTTCTATCTTCATTCCCTTCCTATTACATGAAAGGATGTTTTTATTGTGGCTTTACATATGGGACATATCTGGTAGCATTGGGTAATCTTTGACCGGAGATCTTTTGTTTCCCTGCCTATTTTTAAGGTGTTTCTAACCAATTTATTGTCTGTATTTGAAAGCCACACAATTACTTTTTTGCTCCCAACGGAAAACATACTTCAGATGAACACCATGCAGGGTATAAATTGCATGTGAATAAAATTTGCACGGAAGTACAGTTTTTATTGTCATATTTTGCTTTGTCAGAAGACAGATCATTTTAACAGCTGTGGGATAGGCTTATATTTCGTTTGCTGGTTGGCAGTGCAAATGTATCTAAAATGGATGTATCAGCATCTAGCTGTGACACATTCCCATTTGTCCTTTTAAAGTCTTGACCAGAACAGCTAGACAGTTACTAATACTCAATATTTGAAACACATTAAAGCTGTGAATTAAAAGATGTGAGATGAAGTACTGAATGTTCAAGTGCTTGAAGACTACTTTTAAAATAGTAAGTCAACTTGTGTTTTGAAGAGAACTTTATGAAGTAGCTCATTATAGCGTACGCTTGTATTTTAACCAGTCCACTCTTGTAATATTGCCCTCTGAGCAAAATGACAGATTTGCATTCAGTCCCCTGCCATTTTATATGCAAATGCCCTATGATTCCTCCTTTGCTAATGCACTTTGTACTGCATTTTAAGCATCATCTTGAGGAGTCTGACACTTGTTTTAGTCCTCCCTTTATCTCTTGTGGGCATTTTTCTGTCCAAAACAGTCATGAAAAGCTCTTCCCCCCCCCAAAAAAGTTTCATCAAAGAACTGTTTTGATGGCTTAACTTCAAGCATTTGATCTTGAATTCATCAGCCTTCTGATTTTTGAGCCCTACAATTAACATTGTCAGGCTTGATCTTTTACGTGACCCAGCGGTCAAAGCCAACTGTGGGGAAATATATCTGTAGCCAGACTTAGTTAATTCAAATCAGTTTGTAAACTCTTTTTTAATTCCTCTAAAGAAATGTAGATTATTGGGCCTGGAGTGTAGGGAGACGAGTGTATTGGTAGTTAATGGTGAGAGCACTGGATTTTCTGGTTCAAAGGGATTAAGCCACAGAGTTGTTAAGAGGTTGAGGAAGGGAAAAGATTGGGCCAGTTCACAAATCTCATAACTGTCAGGAGCCCTCAAGCACCAAAGCAGATACTTCATGTATACTCAAGAGATCAGAAAGTTTACAGAGAAAATCATCTTGCAGGAGGAATCTTGACTTAAGGCTTCATCACCTTTATAAAAACTTGATAAGCTGTGCTGTGCAAACATGTTCGGTGTTGCCAGCTGTCATTAGGCCAGAGGCATTAGGGGTTCCCAGGAGCTCTGCTTCGACTTTGGGAGAAATTAAATCTGAGGATTTGGGTACAGCAGAAGTTTTTTTTTAAGAGAGTTCTCTCAAAGGTATGATGCAAGTCAGGCTGTGGTCTCAGGAAATAAATGTGCACCTACCCTTGGCATCCCTGAATTTTCAAAGGATTTGATGTGGTTTTAGATATGGTTTAACTTTGTGACTGTGATGATTTATGCAAGTTGCTCCCCAAATAAACGAATCTTCTCCCTGGTGTTGGCTTTGGCCTTGACCGCACTCTTATATGCTTTTTCTTGAGTTGACGCTGGTTCCAGTTGACACGTCTGACTCCAAGGTGAGTTGCTTCAGGGAGGTGAACCAGCAGGAAATCATTCACCTGTTTTGATTGTGGGGTTTGATTTTTGTATTTTTTTCCCCCTCCCCTGGCCAACCTCCCTAAGTCAGCTCACCCTGGGGTCGGATGACTCCAAGGGTGTGAAGCTACCTATTTCAGCAACACATCACAGATAGCGTCTCAGCCCACGGTGATTTTTTTTTTTTTTGATCCTGTAAGTTAGGTTTACCACTGGTTTGGAAGCAAGTTGAGCAGAGGTGGGAAACTAGGGGATGGGAGTGGTACACTCTGCATTAGTCTGAATGAGTTCACAGCAGATTGTAAGTCTGTGTCACTTGAGAGAAGACCTGGCAGGATGATTATTAGTTTTTAATTGAAATTCTATTGACTTTCATTGCCAGTGAATTCGGGTATCACATAGGCTGGGACCTATTCATTACATTGAGATGTCTTTGTTCCAAATATATGCTATCAAACAACTACTTTCGTTTAGGCTTCTGCAGATGCTGAACTGCAACCCACCTTTGCGTTGAGTGAAAAACTACTGAAATAGTATTAACCAAAACACTGTTTACTCTTCCTTTTTCTGCTCAGCATCTGAACCCAATCTGAAGTTACGATCCAGACTAAAGCAAAAAGTTGCTGAAAGACGAAGCAGCCCCCTCTTGCGCAGAAAGGATGGTCCAGTGGTTACTGCTCTTAAGAAGCGCCCGCTGGATGTCACAGGTATGTTGAGTAAGCAACAAGTCTGTGCCGGCAGCCACTCAATGAGGTGTCCCTTTCCAAAATTCCTGCATCTAGTTAACTGTGCAGCGCGGATCTTTTGTTTGCCTCTCAATTTTAGTGAATCCTGGATAAAGTTGGCAGAGTTCAACAGTGGCTGATGCATGTGAGCATCAGCAGCGTTGGTCCATTGGATACCTCTTTATTGAGACAGCATTACCAACTCAATGAGCTTTTTTTTTTGTGGTTTGTTTTAAGAAGTGTGTAGACAGATGTGGATATGCCACCAGAGTGCTGTTTTTTTCCCAAGCATTTCTATGATCTTCAGCAACAGGTTGTTGAGAAATAAAATTTCTCAAAGGTGATGCTATTAATGTCCGTGGGGAGGCCATAATTTACAGCTGTCGTCCTCCATCAGTAAACGCTTTACAAGCCCTGTTTGTTTTAGACTTTGGGCAGACTGCCATAGTTCCTTGTTAAGTAATTATGCCAAAGTTTTAAAACATATAAGGCATTTTTTTATATGTACAGCTGATATTTCTGACTACTTACTAGGCGGTTTCTTGTTGTCCTTAAAAACATTCTGGGAATGAAGTTTGTAAAGAGAGATCAGAGTAGATACATCGATTACCATAAAGTTAATTGTTAGCACCATCTAGGGATGCCTCTGTGTAAGTACCACTATGTGACAGCTCTTCCAGACTTTTGTCTCACTTTAAGGCACTGTCATCATTCAGACAAACTCAGTGAGCTCTCTTTAGAGAGCCCAATGGTTCTGGGACACTCTGAGGTAGCTATGCACTGCTCTGTGTCAGAGCCTCTCTGTTTGCAGGGGGAATATATGATTTCAACAGCTAAGCATAATTTATATCAGATCTGGAAACTGAATTTACTTCACTCATATTGCTATGTTACATGGTTTTTAGGATAAATCAAGCCTTAGCGGCTGACTGTTTGATCCCAGTAATGCCTTCAGAGATGGTAGTGGAAGTTCCTGCTTCTCACTGAGCATAGATCTGGTTCAAGAAGCCAGCCTGGAGCCTAGCTAGAAAAATAGCTGAGTCGTTATAGTAAGAGGGGACTTTTGAATGGAAAATAACTTTTAAAAGTAGTCCCACTTCAGGGAGTAGAATGTGTGTTTAATCCCTGAAGAACAGATCTGCATAGAGTCACAGTCTGAATGTTCCAGGTAATTTCCTATGTCTAGATAGTATACACGAGATCTGATATGTTGTAGTTAATGAGGTGGTCCCAGAAAAAGCCCATATTTTCCATGCATTCAGAATGTTTTTTTCAAAACACCTGGGCTCTGTGAAGCTGCTTTCCATGGAGAAGTTCAATTTTATGCGCTCAGTTGGGTGTTAACCAGTGCTCAGTCTTCTTGATAGCGAGATGCATCCCCCCCTCCCTGCAAATGCAGAGCCTACAAAAAGCAACAACGCTTCTTTAAAAAAAAAAAAGTCACTTTGCTACTTTCCTGGAGGTACTTGCAAGGCTTGAAATAGCAAAATAGTATGTACAGAATAATGCCATAAAAGAAAATAATTTTTTTAAATCCCCCCCATTGTAACAACTGGCTTTTATTTCTTCTGGGGCAATTATGAGACTGCTGCAGCCTGAACAGTTGCAGCCACTAGGAGATTGTTCTGGCATTAGGCAAATCCTGTGCTTGGGGAGGAGGAAAGTTCAGAAAAAAAAGTTTTAGTGTTATTTACCTTCCAAAATGAAAGGAGAAACACTGGAAGCTGTGCCATATACCAAGCAGGAGACCTTCTGAGAGAAGTTTTCTGGTTGTGGCAATTTCATGCGCTGTTTCTGTTTGTTGTTATTTCTGCATCATTAATGGGGAGGCTTTGATTTCAGGCTGGTCATCTCTTTGGTTTTGATTATGGAGTTCACAGGGACTGTGTTGATAAAATATACAACTCTGAGAGGATTTTCTGAGCATTCGGGTGATAACAGAATTATTTTAGGGGATTAACTCCATCTTGGGTTTTTCCAACGAAAAAGTGTTTTACTCCCTGAATGGAGAAGACTTACAAAAAAACCCCCAAAAAACAAAGGCAGTGATTTGAAACACATTTACCGTTTTAGGCCCTGTAGAGTTTTTCCTGATTTCTGTAAAATGTGTTCAACCATGACCATGGCTAGCTGTCCGTCCAGTCCCATGTCACTCAGGCAGCTTTTAAATCTCTTAAAATTATTTAGTTTGCCATCCTGGCAAAACACCATCCTTGTGAGTCAGTCCCCAGGCAGTTTTTGGGACCTCAGTGCTGTGGGAGCAGTGGTGTTGCATGAAGGGCAGCCCAAGGCGGGTCATGTTTCTCCAAGGACTTGTCATGGTGTGGGCACTTCACAGGTGACGAGGACATCACACCTGCCCGCTTGCCTGCACCGGAAAATCTTGGTGCTTCTTTATAAAAGCAGAGGTCAGCTCTCGTGCACGATCTGCATGAGGGCTTGGTGCTGGCAACATATTTCCAGTTAATCCAGAGGCACCAGAAGCCTGCATGGGAAAATGTCAATGCTGAGATGGTTCCCTGGTTCCAGCGTGCAGTGTGATGCAATATGTGGCGAGAGGGTGTCATTAGGGTTATAGGCTAAAGAGGGTGAGAGAAGCACTTCTAGAAAAATGAAGCAGGACAATCTGACGTTCTCCAGTTTGGCCTCTTCAAGGCTTTCATGTCTTTTATTATATTGCAATTGTATTTAAAGTTATTAATATACTACAAGAGAAACCCCCATGAGGAGAAGACATAAATAGGGTAAGTAGGTACTTGGACAGACCATTTGAAAGTGTTTGTCAGTATTTTAAGAGCCCTGGGAAGATTTAGGGGGAAAAATGGGGAGGAGGAGGGTTGCTTTCCTCCAAAACAAAACTCAAGTGGTTGTTATCTGTCTAAATACCATCGCAGAGATTGTTTGTAATGCTGAAAGTTGGTTTTGGATGTGTTTTTAGACTCTGCATGCAACAGTGCTCCTGGATCTGGTCCCAGCTCTCCAAACAACAGCTCCAATAACATAAGCGCCGAGAATGGAATTGCAGGATCAGTCACGAGTATTCAAGCAGAGGTACAGAGCCCTTCCTCACTCTGATTTTTAATGCTTGGGTTTCTAATCAGTTTTTGCAGAGTTTTAGGAATTTGGGCATACAAACCAGTGGGCACCACACTTAAAAAGAAAGAACAAACCCCAGTCATGACTTGGAGCAGACTTTCGGAATTACCTCTCAATCTGGGCTGACAGTATGTGTTATCTGTTTATTAAATCTAGTTTGAGCCAGTTCACAAGCTGCTTGTGGTAACTCGTAGTGGTTTTGTTGTGAGGAAAGAGTAAAAACAAAAGTGATTTAGCAAGGTAGAGCATGAAAAGCGTTTCCTGGTCAAATGCGAATATTGTAAAATTTGGGGAATTTGTTCTCATATATTGTATATAGGGTGAATTTGTTGCGTGCGGTAGGTTAGTCTAAATATGACCAAACCAGAACTGGATTAAAAGGAATGGATTTAACCTTTTCCTCCCCACCTAAAGGATTTGAAAGCTTGGTGCCTGGTGCCATGTGGTAGTTTGTAATCCTTAGGTTTCACTGTGACTTGAGGCTTCTGCTATGGATGTCAAGGGCAGGGTATTGGGCTGAGTAAACTGGGGTTTGATTCAACACAGCAGCACCTGTGTTCAGAGTTACTGAAGTCCACCTTTTTCTGAAGGCAAATGTTGGGGTATGGGCCATGTTAACTGGCTCCCACCATAAGCCTTACATGTAAAAAAACAGCATGACTGTGTTGTGTCACTGGTGCATTTCTTTTAATCCAGTTTACCCATGTTCTCCCCGTGAATATAGTGTCTGTCTGAACATCAGGACTGTAAAAACAGGCTTGTGCTTGTTCTCCCAAATTGTCATTTAGAGCTGAAAAAAACTTTGTGGTATAAATGTAAGCCCTTACTGCTTTCTAGTTTTGTACAGACCTTCCCTTTATTTTCATTTCTAATGTAGTGTAACAGCATTTAATATAGGCAGTATGCCTTCTACTCCACGCTCTCCTATGCCAAGTTATCCAACACATATCTATATCCGCTCTAGTCTACTGTAGACCTTACAAGATTAAGACAATTCTTGAAACGATTAAGATGGTGTAAGGTGGAATCTTCACTTGATACTGGGAGCTGAAGCTGCTCTAAAGAGACGTGGATTTTGAGATGCACACCGACTGTTTAGTAGTTTGGAGCAGACCTGGGAAAAAGTATTTTATATACAGCGTTATTTATCAGGATTGCAGAACTGAAGACTGGCTGAGCTGAGGGCACGTCTTAGGTACATTTGTGTTAGCCCCAGGAAGACTAGCGCCGAGTTACCGGCTTTGCCGATTCAGGAGCTGTCAATCTTGTCTATACTTAGCAAACTGCAAATCTCCAATTACTGCTGATGGAAAAACTAGAGGATTCAACAATTTCTTGTGATATAAACAGAGCAGGCAGCTTCCTGTAAGTCAGTGTTAGCTCATGCAGGTGAATATGAAGCTGTAGTATTCTCCCTAACCGTTTTATTTTTCAACTAAATAATTTGAAGTAATCATCTGTGACTACACTATCAATACCTACTAAAATGGACGCAAACTATAAGAAAAACTTTTCATCATCTGCTTGTAATGCAGCAATTTTGTAAGTTAGGCTGAGGCATGAGCTTTGCAGATGATTTTGAAAAAATCTCTGTACTGACAAAACCTTTCCCTGGAAGGTGTCTTTGCCTCTTTTGCAACTGTACTGCAGTGTCTAATCCACAGCAGTGCTGCTGCATGTGAGGAAAGAAGTGTGTTGATCTAGAATTTTTATAAGAGCAGCATTTGATGCACCATCTCCAAACAACCTATGCAAAAAGGAGGAAGAAAATCTACTTCTCATTTCTCTGGAAATAATGTCTAGAACTTTTTTCACTGTTCTATATTTTTTTAGAAAAAAAGGATAAACGTAACATAAAAATGATTGCGCATTTCCAATTTTAAAACTGCCCAGGACTGTGTTAAGTATATTGGATCATTGCCATCACAGAACAGAATGAAACATAAATCACTGTGTGATAGCAAACAGAACACCAGTAACCTGTTGCACAAACTGTTCTCCCAGCATTTCAGGCTTACTTGAATGGTTTAGCAAAATGTCCTAGTCCTTTGCATTTGTTTTTGAGGAACAATAACTGCACTTTCTTCCAGCATTTCATGTTGTGATACTAGCTGATTCATTTGTCTGTATAGGTTCATTTGGGAAAAAAAAAAAAACTGGACAAGGTAGGGTTTTGGTTTCTTTAAAATCTTCTCCTTCAGTAGAAATAGTATTACCTGGTAGTCCAAGTGTTGGAGATTTCTTTAATACTAGTTGAGCAGGCTTTCTTATGTTCTCACTTTTGAATATATAGAGATACTTAAATCTTTCTGAAAAAATAATCTTGCCAACTTTAAGTGTTTCATGCTTACCTTCATGTTTTATTTTAAGTGAGATATATGTTTCTGTGCTTTTTAGTTTGCTAGGTCACCTCTTGAGCCATTTCAGATATGTTGGAACATGGTATCTGAGTTCATTATTTAAGTTTCAGTGCTTGTCTTCAGTGTAGAAAGACTACAGCTCTCTGCCTCCTTTTCAAATAGACAATATCTATTTTTAAATACTGTTTTTAAGTCTAAAGGCTTTTCCATCTCTGAAGTGTACATGATATTCATTGCCATTGCAGTTGATACAAGACTATAAAAAAATACTTGACTGCAGATGAAAATTGTACATGCTGAAATTGTTCTCTTCTGTGCAATTCAAAAAACACTTGGGTACAACCCATAGATGGGATCTGTATATTTAAAGTTATGATAATGCTGCTAAATATCATATGCTCGTAGCATCAGCAGCTGGGTTTTTCTCTTAGTTGTTTTTAAAACAAATCCCCAGGAGATAGTTTGAGGCACAACTACAGAGTATTGATTGTTCAAAGAAAAAATGGATGTAGTTTTCTTTCATTTGTGATACCAGTAAAATATTTCATTATTCTGCTGACAATAACTATCTTATTCTTGTTGTGGCATGCTAACGTTATGTAATTTAAATTAAAGCAAAATTGCCAGTAGTGCTCAACATTACTTGGAAGAAGTGGTGTGGAGGTATGCACAATCACATGCCCTTTACCGCTCAATAGCAAAATGCTCCCTGCAAATTTCCTCCTTTGGGGCAGCAAATTATGAAATGGGATCTTAAAAACAGATTTACTCTTTTTATGGGAGAACTGATCTCTAATATTATATTTTCAATAAGCTTTAATGACATTAATGAAAGCACAAGAAGGCAAAAGGAAATAAGAAAAAATTCACTTTGCAGATGAAATTTTGCACAAGGTTGTATGAAGACTAGGTGACTTTGCTGAATGTGAGGAATTTAGGCAAAGTTTGACACTGGGAGAATGACTGGCAAGTTAGTTAATAGAAGGTAATAGAAGTAGTAGAAGTTAATAGTTAATAGAAGAGTCTATTTGAAAGGCATCCCAAGTATCTGATAACGGTGACAAACGTAGGCGTGGGAAGCTTTACTACTCCTGTCCTTCTTGCATGGGCAGCACCAACTCAGGTGCAGAGGTGAGGTGTCTTGTTAAAGCTGTCAGCTAGCCCAGTTAAATTTCCATAAATCAAGGAGGCCGGATTGCTGTTGAAGATTGTTACATAGAAAATGTTTGGTTTTCAATGTTAGTTATTATGTGCTTCCCCCCTGTTCCCTGAAAGGTTGCTGCAAGTCTTTTTTAAGTCTCACCTTAGAGTCTTGAAGATAGAAAAATAGGTTTTTATTATCCAGAGCTGTCCTAGCCTTGCAACCAAAGAAATAACCTGCAAAGTCTTATTGACTTACAGGACTATGAATTTAGGTCTAAAATGTATAAAGCCATTCGTCAGATCTCTGTTACATCGATATAGATTGCTCCATAGTCTAATATTAAGTTAAATCATAACTCCTTTTTTCATTGTAACACCTGAGTTAAACAGTAGAAATTCTATAGAGTCTTTTTGAAATCTAAACTCTATTTTGTTAAGTTGGAAAATCACCTGCAGAGAATTCAGGGTGATCGTAACACTTGTTTCCTAACAGGAAAATCGGGCAGTTTAAAATAATGTAATTTTTGTAATCGGTTTTCTAGTGTGTATTTCAAATCAATCTTGTTTTGAAATTAAAGGTATTTTTACTTAAGTACTCCTGCTTTAAATGGCTATAAGATAATTCAGTAAATCTTGCATTTTACCTTGAAAATCAGGAAATAGCTACATAAATGCAGCCTTAAGGCTTTTTGATGAAATTTTGAAGTCTGATTTAAGCTAAAGTATGCTAGTAAATAGCATAAATTGTCTGTGATTTGCTAAAGAGAACAACAGCCCTTGTAATGCCATTTTTAAGGTAATCTGTTTTAGTTTTAAAAGGGGCAAATACTTGAGAAGGACAAGCAAGCTGTTAAATATTTGCAAAAGCTTTTTGTAGTGGCGCTGCATGAAGACTGGGCCAGAAGCAGAGTACCAGTGAGGATGCAGGGGTGATCTTTAGTGTCCAATAAAGATCAAATAAACTGTAAAAGGTCTCTCTGTAGGGCAGCGATGTTGGCGGCAGCTGCAGAGCAAGATCATCCCTGTGTTGGTTATCCTGGTCTCGTTGGCCCCCTGCATGGCCACAGCAGTGACATTCAGGACATGCACCTAGTCTGTGCCTATTTAGGCTGCATCTGAAGCAGAGCTTAGTTCCCCTGTTTGCTGTTTCCAACGTCAGCTCTGTATGTTTCTGATGTGTCCTCACAGCAAGTGTACTGTGTCCTTGATCTGATCTGTGGATGCTCCCTCACCAGGACAATGTTCTTAATTTTGTTTCCAGACCAGCCTGGCTCACAGACTTGTGAATCGTGAAGGCTCAGTAACACAGCTTCCACTCTACACATCTCCTTCTTTGCCCAACATCACACTAGGACTGCCTGCAACTGGCCCTTCCAGCGTAAGTGGTGGTGGAGTGCAGCTTTTTAAATGTTGTTTCCACCAATTTATGCCGTAGTGCGCTGTGCCATCAATTGTGTGTTTGCAGGGAGGATCAGCACAGCAGGATGCGGAGAGACTCACAATCCCGACCTTACAGCAGCGGATCTCTTTATTTCCTGGCACCCACCTCACTCCCTACTTGAGCACTACAACGTTGGAAAGAGATGGGGGAACTGCACATAACCCTCTTCTGCAACACATGGTCTTACTGGAACAGCCAACTGCACAAACTCCCTTAGTCACAGGTGAGTGCTCTGTAGATAATACAAAAAAATCAGTCCCAGCTGGGGAGAGACAGCAAGTGACATCTGGGAGTTTTCTGTAAAGCGTTCTCTTGTACGAAAAGAGGTACTGCATCATCTGTACATTATGTAGGTATAATATATATATAACCTTTAGGATGTGTTTGTTGATACTTTGGATAGTGGTGGCATTTGCAAAATCAGAGGTTGCCCACCTCATCCAGAGGTAGGGGGAAGCTGCCTTGTCAATTTAGTGAAATGAAAATAAATGGTATTTACTTCCATAAGTAAAGCATAAGTTTGTAGGTCACAATTTAAAACTATATAGTTAAGAGTTCTGATTAGATTAAAGTGGATACTTTAGATTAAAGTGGATACAAAAGCATTGTGTCTTATGATTACCCTTCCTGTTTGTCACGGATGGTTTCTATTCTGTATATGAAAGGCATGCATTTACAAAATCCCAGATAAAAATACTTGCTTTTCGTCATTATTATAAATGGCAAAAGCATGGCAAAATCAACTGCATTCAAACAGATTGTATTTGTTTGTATATGTTACATTTTCAGTATGCTAATTGCTTTGAATCACTCCCTGTGTCATATTTTCAGAATTAAGTACCTGTGGGAAGGCATATTTCTATAAATAGGGTTGATTCAAAGCAATAATCCCCAGTAGGATGCATCTCTGTTTCACAGTGTGTAATGCTGGGACAAAAGATGTTCTGCGTAAGTTGTAGATGTGTTGATTTTTATTTCTTTCATTCTGTTTCTAATGGAAACTCTTGAGAGATGTTGATCATTGAAGCATTACAGTACGGCTCTGGTTTGGCTTGTATCTGGTTATACATTCACGACCCAGGAATATACGTGGGGTTGTGATAAGCTTATAAGCATGTACATATGGGGAAGCTGAAGCACAGAAGTGTGTTGTTTAGCCAGCACTCTCAGAGCTGTAAGAGTGGTGTGCGCAGATTCCTTGAACCTTTACGTAATTTTGTTGCTGCCTCCTGCCATGGTTGCTGTGGCGTGACGAGGTTACCCAGAGTCATGACATGGCTCTTCACCAGTTGCCCTTTGCCAAGGTCTGTTGATGAAGAGCCATTGGGGAAGATTTTTGCTCTTACCCTATCACCAAAACTTCCTTCTCCCTTCATGCTGGCATTTGCTTTAAAGCACACGTAGGAAGAGATGCTGTTCTGTTTCCTATTTGACATCTCTCAAAGCTTCCTTCAGTTTACAGTGTACTTTGTTTGCTTCCAAGTGTATTCCTTCTAGTCCACCTGCTACATGTGGTGTTTTCAGAGTGAGTACAACATGTTATAAACCAACACTAAGGAGAAATATTCACTATACAACAGAGCAACAAGAAGAAACACACGTTCCAGATGCAGCAATTGAGAGAGAGCAAGCTGACACATGGTCTCAAAAGACATAAGTGGACTGGCTGCCAAACTACAGTTAGTACTCTGAACTTCCTTGGAAGTGAAGTAGAGTTTATTAGTATTCCGCTGGTAGCCTTCAGCTCTGGAGATAGTCTCCTGACAGCTGCAAAATGATCCACCACGATGGCATGCTGCTTCTGTGTTGGAAGGTAGACATGGGGGTTTTGGGAAACTACAGCAGAATCCCTTTGGTCTGCTGTTCCTCTTGTGACTCTGGATAATATCCTTCACATTGACCTGTGTGTTTGAAGTAGGAACAAGGCGTCTCCCTGGAAAGTTTTCACGGGGGGACCTTAGTCATTCACTTGGAGGAAGGTAGTCTTCCAAGGTGTCCTATGCAAACTGTATAGGTTACCTTCCTCTGCTGTCTAATTTGAACTTTTGGTAAGAGGAACTGTGCTGTAAGGGAAATGGACCACATCTTTCCAAATAATTCAGATATTCATACACACAGAGGCATGTGTGTGTATATGCACACACATTTAGAAACACGCATTTATAAAATAAGATACCCTTTTACATGTTTCTTTTCAGAAAAGCAAAGGGTGGGAGAAACTTGGTGAATCTTTCCTCAAGAGGGAGAGGCTTTTAAATGAGTCAGTTTCTTCCACATAGGGCAGTTCTGTGAATCAGTAGGAAAAGGAGGTAATGTCCTGGGACAGAAATGTCAAGGTTTTTCTTATCCACTGTGTTCAGCTGGCTGCAAGCTTCTGGGCAGCTTCTCTCTCTTCTCAGTGGAAGACTGAAGAAAGAGAAGATACAAATTCTCTGACCCTTGAACTGGGCAGTATTTCTGAATGATGCTAATCACTTGTGCAGTCTCTAGTTTGTTTTATACAATGAGGTAAAGCAAAAGAGTAATTTTTTCCTAAAACTGTGTGCAGCCTTATCCACATTAGGGAGACAGCACGTCACACCAGTGATGCCTTTCTATCCAAAGGTGTAACAAGCAAAAGTAAAGGTTTATCCTCAGCTCCTTCCCCCTTGGGTTGGGCTTTGTGTTGGACATGTGTCTTCATGTCACAGCTTTCTAAGAAGTATGTGAAGGTATGTTTTCAGAGAGCAGAGCAGGAACTAACTTACTCCAAGAACAGCTAAAAAGACAGGGTACTTCCTAAAGACATGCCCTTACCAGAGCTCAGATGGGTATTTCACATGGTAGTCATCAGAGGCACCCAAATTGCCAAGGGGTGTGTGAGTAACACAAGTTATCCCAAAATAACCTTATGTTTTCATTAAGTTACTAGCATGTATACACAGGACAGTGATGGAAACAATTCTAGCTATTTGTCATCTTGGCCTCTAACTTACCTTCTTTCTACAGAAATAATGAACCCTGATGGCTCCCATATTCCTGAAAGGCTTCAAGGAAGTGGCTTTTTCCAACGCAAACCTGGTCAGGGGTTTATCATGTGGAAGTTTTCGTCTCTAGTCATTTCTGTGGAGCAGGGTGTAGCACAGCCACAGGCAGACGTGCTTCCCTACGTGGTCTAGAGTGGGAAGCAGCTTCATCAGCATCTGTCTTTCTTCAGCATATCCAGTGATCCCCCCGTAAGGTATAATTGCTGGATGCTGTGGGGGTGGCAGCTTGGGTTGGTACTTCCCTAGAAATGAAACCGGGATTACTCCCTATAACAAGGAAAGCTGTAAGACTTTAACTTCTTCAGTCTACCACTGTGATCTTAACTCATGTCACCCACCGAGCAATAGAAGGGTCTGTAAGGTGTCGCTGATTTTAAGAAATGAAACATGTCCCTAGGGTCTCTGAGTAAACAAGCAAACAAAGAATTCAAAAGAAAGCAAAGTATTATTCCATCCAATGGTAATTAATTGTTATCTGTTCTCTTTCAAGGATACTTCAGCTGTAAATGGCGAGGTGGCTGGTTTTAACGTTATGTATCATTGTCACCATTAGCGTTACTCAACAGCCGTTTTCTCCCTTCCTTTCTTCTTCCTTTTTTTCTTCTCTGCTGTTTTTTCCTCCATATTATCTTCAGACTGGTATCTTTCAGGACTGCCCCTCCACGCACAGTCTCTGGTTGGTGGAGAACGGGTCTCCCCTTCAATACACAAACTCCGTCAGCATCGCCCACTGGGGCGCACGCAGTCTGCTCCCCTTCCCCAGAACGCCCAGGCCCTCCAGCAGTTAGTGATCCAGCAGCAGCACCAGCAGTTCTTGGAGAAACACAAGCAGCAATTCCAGCAACAGCAACTGCACATCAACAAGGTAGGCATGACGCTTTTAAAGTCTCTCTTCCTCATACAGCATCAATACCAACTTTAGGTGACACTGTTTCACAGTTTCTTGTGCCATAATGGGTGTGGTCTCGACCTTCATAGCTAACTGGCCTTCATCCTTGAACCTCTTTTTCATGATTTTGAGAAGTGTCGATACCCATCACCAAGACAAGGAGCAATACCTGTGTTCCAGACAGTGGAAAGGCAGTACAGTTCAAACTTCTGGCTTTCCAGTAGTACTTTTCAAAGTTGTCATTGCTGCGGTTCATCCACATCAGGATCTTTTGTCAGTTTTGTAGCAGAAAACATATAATGCTGTCAAGGAATATGGGGAAAATACCTACTGTGTATATATTCAGTTTGAAAGGGAGAAGGAGCAGTAATATGGATTTGAGAAAAAAGTAAGCAGCAAGGGATTTCAGACAACACCAGAAAATAATTGCAAGTGAAGATATTCAGATTTACTGAAGTTTTTTTCACTGCAGTTACCTTTGGAAAGAGAAAAGATGTTCCCATCTCCAGTCCAGATTCTCTTAACTTTGGCCCTGTATAAACCATCACAGTGTCCTATCCATGTCTTCTCCTGAAAAATAAGGACAGTATTGCTGTGCATCCTGCAGAGGTTGTTTTGGAGATCAATTAGATGTGATTCAAAAATTGCTTTGAAGAAAGCAAGCACTATGTTTATTATCTCACTTTCTCTAAATCACTTGGAAAACATCAGGTGAACATAGCATAGCACCATTCATCAGTGCAGATGTTGCCATCGTTGTGTAGCCAAAATCATGTCTCTGGGCATCCAAATACTACACCCAAGCTGAAACAAAACTGCTTTGAGATGATTGCATTAAGTACACATTAAAAAAGACAAAATCTATCCTGATGTTTTAACCTATGGGAAGGTAAAACTCACCTTTTACGTGCGAGAGGTCTGATCACGAGTGGTATGGATGGAGCTGTGACATTTGGCCCCAACTGAGGTTTTCTCCCAGGATTTCAGAAGGCACAGCCTGTGCTAGATTTACAATATAAAAAGGCTGTTGGGGAAGGGGGAAATCGATCATAATCACTGTGATATTTTTTTCTGACTCTGATTTGTACTGTTTTAAGGCTTTCTAAAGACAGAGTTCCAGTGAAGGCTTTCTTAAAGAAACTAGCATATCCAGTAGTAGGTTTCAGGCTCAGGAGGACAAGTTCGATGGCAGGCAGGCCTTTCAGATCACTGCAGTTTAATTTATGATGGAGGTTTCTCCAAATATTTTCATTGTTCCAGTCCTATGAGAAAATACAACTACTGAGAGCTGGGTTAAAAAAAAAAACAAAACCAAAACCAAAAAAACCCACCCAAACTGATAAAACCCCAACCACACAACCCCCCGAAAACTTTGTTTATAGACTTGAGCTAAAGCAGGATGATTACACAAGTTACTGACGTCAATCATGTACTTCTGGAGAGCTGCCACTGCGCACTGTGTGTGCCAGCCCCGGACCTTGTTCAGCCCCTCACACTGGAGTGGTGGGGAGCTGCTGCCACCATGGAAATTTCCCTTACCCCCCTCCAAACAAGCTTCGTGACCAGGATTATCAGACGTGGGGTGCTAGGTAGGGTTTCTTTGTTCGGAAATAAATGTCAGCTCGGTGGTTTGTTTGTTTGAGGTTTTTAAGGCTTTTCTGTTGCCAGTGCTTGTAAGCGTCCAAAGACTTCGCTGTGACGTACCCACTGAACTCATTCAGACTTTCACTTGGACCTCCCAGGAGCTGGAGAGTGTGTGCAACGGGAGCTGAGCGAGTCTGCCTGTAGCACTCTGAATTTCATCTTTGTTAGAGCTGTGATCTATCGCATCCATAGCAGAGGCAGGCAGGAGGGGGGAGTGTAATTAAACTGATTGCGCAGGGGCGATTTCCCTGTGCTTGATTGATATAAGTAACGAGTTAAAATTATTTCAGTACTAGCGCTGTATGCGTGTGGCAAATTTATCCTGTGGGATAGCATCCAAGTGCTGACATGGAAAAAGACTTTTCCCAGATGCACAGATATTTTAAGACCCTCGTGTGTAGGAGAGTAAGGGCACAACTAAAAATAATTTAATAGATTGCTGCCTTTTAATTATTAGCAGAACTGACAGCACTGTCTATTAAGGTTGTGTTGGATTTCCTGTAAATATATGTTTTCAATTGCTTGTGATTTTTCCAAAGTTTAAGAGTTTGGCCTTAAACTTTCCCTGGTAGGTGTCTACATCGGATGAAATTGAGAAGGTTGCAGCCAAAACAAGTCTTGCTGTTTGTTTCCAAGAAGGTGACTAAGGAAAAATATGTTGTTTTGCTCCTGATTAAAAATAATAAGAATAATCATCTAGGGGATTCAGCTGTGAAGCTTTGGTGCCGGAGGCTTTGGAGCAGTAACTTGAAATTAGACAAATGAGGACAAGGCGGATGGCTGGGTAGGGAAGGAGAGTGTAGAGGGATGAGTTGGGTGGGACAGGTCCAAAGGAGGGACAGGGCTCCTTGGGGTGACTGGAGGGGAGAGTGCTCCCTGGGGTACCATCCCCTCCAGCGTGACTCTGAAGTCCTTGGTCTACTGCTGTTGGTAGCAAATTGGGGATTGCTTGAGTGTGGCAAAGCATGTGGTTCATCCCGTTCAGGAGCCAGCTCACTGAGAGTGACTCCACTGGCTCGCTGCAAGGCTCTGTACGGAAAATGAGGGTGTCAGCTCTGCACATCTGGTGTTCATGTTGTCACCTGATGGTGACATTTGCATTTGCTTTAAGGAGAGGAAAAATACATGCACACACAAACCACACAACACCCCCCCAAAATGGGGGATGAAAGAGACGTTCATGAATGAAAAGAATGTTATTGAAGTTGCCAGACTGAGTACTCAGGCTAGAACATGGGAGTAGTTAAGGTTCTTGTGCAAGTCTTGCTCACTTTTTCTTTTTTCGTATCTTTGATTCAATTTTTGATAATCAAATGGTATCTCTTCTACGAGACTGTGAACATAGTACAGAGAAGAGTAAGAGCGAGGCTGTTCTTCGGTGGTGTGCTGCCTCATTTGTTGCAGAAATCGGAGGACACTTAAGGAGTGGAAGATGGAAAGAAGGGGCCTTAGGGCCAAGGCAGCTTGACACCGTGACAGGGAATTGGCTTTCTCCTCTCTGCCACAGAGTCGAGTCCCACTGCGCGGATCCAGCCAGCGGGCAGCTTGCCATGGCACGCTCATCTTGTCCATGCTGTTTGCAGGACAGGGAAATGGAGCTGCTAGCTGCAGAGGTGTGCTTTCACACCTAAAAGATGTAATCTTAAAATCGACCATACCATATCGAAACCCCTACCCAGTGGGGTTTCAGAATCTCTGTCCTGGCTGTGCATTTGATGGCATGGAGCAGCTCTGCTCCCTGCCTACCATCAAGTCATTGTGAACACACATGCTAATGTTTGCAGAGCACTTGTATGCTCTAATGTTTGCGCTGCAAAACTGTATGTAGAAATCAAGAACTCTTTCTTCAGAACTGGGGTTTGAGACACTAAATGAGATCTGGATAAGACACTGAATGCCTTCTTGCTAATTGACCTCTGTGCAACCTTTGACCAGAATGAGGCGTGTGCCCTAAAACAGTGAATACTAAACAGTCCTGAAAATAAAAGGTGCACATTAACGTAGGTGCATGGGAGCACCGGCCTGAAATTATACAGGCAGCATGCACTCATGTTTCCCACCTTTTTGCGTGTTCAATGTTCAGACCTTGGGAGTGTTTTTTCCCCATGGTCAGAGGTAGCTTTACTGGGCAAGGGGGCTTGTTTTGCTGTATGATAAATATATACAGCAATCCTGAAATTGTTTCATCTTCAGCAATTACAATTTCTCTGCAGACTTCAGTCTCTTTTAAGATGCAAATTTTAGTCTTTTGTATATGAGAGAGAGGAGCTGTAATATTCTCATGATTCTCTGTGGCATTTGGAGGTCGGCATTTGGGGGGGTATTTTTGTTGTGACAGAGAACCAGGTAAAGTAGGACGCTGTTCTCTGAGCAGACTCCGGGTATTTTGAGTTAAAAGTGTTAGCTTTTCAGCACAGTAGGTTTTGAAACAGCAGTTCCCTTTCTAAAAAGAAATGCACAAGTGAGTTGTCTGTAAATTCTATGCTGGGAAATAAAACTTTTTACCTTTCCATAGTGAACATTAGTCTTTTGGCTTTAGACCCCTGGATGTATAATGTACGAAGCCTTACTAGAACAAATAATCTCCCTTTTAGCCCTGAATTGTACTGTTAAGCAGATCAACACTGAGCTTCTGTGGTCAAATTCTGATTCTTCTGAGTAAATCCCATTTTTAGCACACTCTGGAAACTTAGGGGTTTCTCCTGGTGTGGCATATATATGGCAATGTATATATGCCAAACTGCAGTATCTCAGCTTGTCTGGTGCAGCAGCATTGGGTGGATGCATTTTTATTAACACCCAGAATTCAGCCTTGCTATTTCCTCATTTTTTTTTCTTTCTTTTGGAACGTGTTAACTGTTTGGCCTCAAGTGACTCCTGGAGTAGCTTTTCATATGTAATGTTTAATTTGTGACATTAGAAAAATACAGTGTATTTGGTTGTATTGCACAGCATTCAGGTAGGGCTATTACCCTTTGAACAGTTTAAGGGAAGCCTGTTTTGGAAGCACCCAGAACATAACTTTGGATATAACAAGTACATTCTAAGTATTGAAAAAGATCAGCAAAACTCCTTCAGCATTCC
>NW_009646657.1:527598-626700 GCF_000708025.1 Charadrius vociferus
CTGGCCTTGTGCATCATCACAGCTGTTACTGCCTAAATGCTGTTAACTGGTTTTGCCAGAAGCCATTTTTCTGCAGGGTGTCTGTTGCTACACATCTGGCGATATATAGATGTGTACCTGATACAATCAAGCCCATAACTCCAATGATTGGGGAGAGGGGGGAACAACAACAGCTTCTGCTGGTGCCGAGGTGTTTTCTTCTCTCTCTCCCTCCTTTTCCCCTCTAGGCAGTCCCTGTACTTTGATTATTACAGTTAGGTCATTCCCTCTCATCTGGGCACAGAGGGCAGCAGTCTCACAGCCCTAACAGCAGGTAGGCTGCCTCAGACAGTTGTTTGTTTTTTTTCCTGCTGTCTTATCACTTCAGGAAAAAAAAAAAGGCAAGAGATTTTTCTTTGCTGCGGAAGGCTCTGCCAGCTCCTTAAGTGGCCTGTGCCCAACTCGGTCTCTCCCTATCATCCGTTATCATCTCTTGTTTCTCTTTAGTCTATAAAAGTTAAAAATTAGGCTCTCCCTGCTCTGCAAGGGGTACCTCATGTTTGAAGAGCCATATCAGTAGCCAGAAGAGCAGGGCTTGTGTTATTGGTTCCGAGTGATTAATGCAAGCCCCCAGCAGTAGGTTTACTTCTCCAAGCACTTGTCCACACGTCCATTTCCCTGCAGATGCACTCTTGCGTTATGCCTCTCTGCTCATGCTTTTCTTTCTCTTGAGCACCGCAGCCGGCATACCCACTCCACACCACCTACCTCCCACTTTTCAATTCCTAGTCACATCCTTGACTTGAAACCAACTCTCTTTGGCTGTCTGTCTCAGGATACTTTTGAGCTGAGCTTTTATATTCTCTCTTTTTTCCTCTGTTTTTTCTCGTTTTTACAAAAGCTGTGTCTCCAGCTATCCAGAGTTGTTTTTCTTCCCTGCGTTTGTCCTTGATATCCAGAAGGAGAGAAGGGAGGTTTCTGCTCGCTTCTGCACAGCATGGTGTGGTCAGGACAGAGGTAGTCTGTTGTCCTCCCTTGCTTCTTGGCTTCTCGTTTCCTCTGGTCAGTGGGACATGCTGTGCCACCCCACCAGCACCTTTGTTCTCCCAGTGCTGTTCAAAGGGGGAGCAGGACACTGCATGGTGGATGCTACCAGCACAGGAGAGGCTGAGACTGGCTGGGTCCTGGCTGGTACTTTCTGCTACTCCACCTCATTCCCAAAACAGGGAAGTCACTCCACCCGACCCCACTGGGCATGATCTGCGCTTCCCAGGATATAAACTGAATAGTTCTCCACAGTAGTGCTATCTTATCCACCTTCCAGCATATCCCTATGTGCACAAAGATTTGACCAGCTGTACTTATCTGGCAAACTACTTTGGGGTTTTGGCATGTTGTAAGTATGATCTCTGAGCTTCTACTACCTGTAGACAACCCTGGGTGAGTTGTATGGAAATGTGATGATCTGTGCTAAAGTTTGAAGGCGCATGTGGTTATGTTTTCAGCCTCCAACCTATGCACTTTGGTGCACACCAGCCTGTCCAGCAACACTGAATTCTCTGAAGGGCATGACTAAGGTATTCCTTCCACCAGAGATGCCCTTTCCCAGAACACTGTTACTAATCTCATATTTTAAAGCAGTCCCTTCAGTCATTGAAATTTATTCTCTACTTTCAGTGACCATTACCATGATGTATAACACTGGAGAAATGCCACATTCCTGTCTTGGACTCCTAAACTTGCAAAGATCTTGAGAATACATCTTTTACTTAAAGTCATGCCCAACTTTCATCTCTGTCAGTCTTTGATAACCGAGGTTATCTGTCATGTTCAGTATTGAAGGAGCCTTGTCCTTTTAATTGTGCAGGACTAGAAATTTCTTTTGTAATTGCTTGTCATCTTAGGAGAAAGATTCAGAGGTGCACAACTTCATCAGAGTTGGTCTTTCCAGATAGGAAACTTTGCTGTGCAGTCCTATGGAAGTTCTTCAGCTCTGTATCTACTTCCCAAGGAACTCTTCATCCACCTTTTAGAACCAGACAGGTCCCTGTGATACTTGTTGCGTAAAGAAAAGGTGCATTAGTTACATTCTTCTGGAAGCTTCTCAAGCATTTTTCTGCTGGGGACTCTTCATTACTCTGTGATGAGTAATCAGATGTTTCTAGCCTGTTTAGCAGTATCTTAAAAGTTTTTGGTGTCCTAAGAGCATACCACTACAGAGAAGGTATCATGAAGCAGTAGATGTGTTGTACTTGGTAGACATATCAAATGCCAGCTGACCTGAAATTTTACTAGCAAAGAAGTACATATTTTCTTTTCCTTATGAAGCATTCTGCAGAAAAATGGTGAAATCTTTGTTTTTCCTTGTACAGGGACCTGATATCACTATGAATTTTTTTTCTTTCTGTTGTTTGTATTTCAAAGAGGTAGATAAGAAATCTCTACAATTATATCGAGTCTTTTAAAAATGCTTGTGACTAGAGATGTTTAGCTTCTTCTGTACCGAAACAGCTAGCTGTCCAAGGCCAGAGAGACAGTGCCTTTAATAATGTTTTACGGTGGCAGTATGTGATAGCCTGAGGTGACTGTGTTTGAAAATAGAGGAATAACCTCATTGCAAAGTATACTAGAGAGCTAATTAAGGTAAGGAGAAGTTATTTATGGTGGATTGTGTAATTGTTTACTATTTCAGATATATTTGTAAGCATTTTCAATGCTATCTTAACTTGCACTTTGACTACCTTAGACTTTCTTAAATTACATGAGCACCTGTTCATAAAATTGCAAAAATGGAAAATTTTTAGGGAGTCTTAGTGAGCCTGGAATACACATACTCATGTATTATACGGAATATGTTCATAACAAAGTTCTGTATTTGCAAAATTGTCCTTTAAGAAGAATAGGGTTGCAGTAGCTAGAACAAATGACATACCAAAAGATTCACTTTGTATTAGAAGAGCAAACTGAGTGTTTCAAATGTCCTTGTCATTGACCACTTGATCTTTCAACCTTCATTGTAGCATTTTACACATGTGCTTTTCATTTAATTCTTACATTTTTGTGGAGTTGGAATAATTTAAAACTTCTAGGGAATTACACTGCTTCTCATTTCCATTAGATTTGACAGTGGCATTGTAAGTTATTTTCTCAGCAATTACGTTGCATAGTTCATAAGTTCAAAAGGTATTACGTTCAAAGCTTGAGACCTTCGATCCAAGCAGGAAAAAAAAGTAGCAGAAGATGGTTTATGATGATTTAATTATGTTTAACACAGATGATATTTATCAAGCCTATGAGATCTTAAAGAAAATTGATGGAAGAGCTATCCTTAGTTTAACATGTTTTAGTTATCCAATGTGTACTACAAGTAATGAAACTGGGACAGTTGGGGGGCGGGGTGGGAGGTACCTTGCAAAAATCATTGAGAAGTTTTGATCACCGAATCTTTTAGGTTGTCAGGAACCTCATGAGATCATTTAGTCCAATGTCTCTGCTTGAGCAGGGTCAGCTAGAGCAGGTTGACCAGGACCATATGCAATTGGGTTTTGAATTATCTCCCAAGGATGGAGACTCCACAGCCTCTCTGGGCAACCTGTTCAAGTGTTTGACCACCCTTACAGTAAAAAATATGTTTTCCTGTGTTCAGAAGGAATTTCATGTGTTAGAATTTGTGCCCATGGCCTCTTGTTCCGTCGCCTGTGCGTGCAACCCATCAGGCCTCATGGACTTGGGTTGGACTAGATGATCTCCAGAGGTCCCTTCCAACCCTGACCATTCTGTGATTCTGTGACTTAATTATGTCCAGGTTTTTTAAGGGCTCTCTAAACCTGTTGGTCCTCCACCAAGGGTAAGTTTTCCTTGCTCCAGACTTACCATCCAGTCTCAGGGGCCTGGGATTCCTGAAGGACGGTCTTACTAGTAAAGAAAATACCATGGCCTTTTCTATGTCATTTGTAACTAGATCCCTTCCCCCATTCAGCAGTGGGCCTGTGATTTCCCTAGTCTTCCTCTTTTCTTTCTTGATGCCCTTCACATCCCTTGCCAGATTCAGCTCAAGGTTGGCTTTGGCTTTCTTAACCATCCATACAAGATCAGATAGCAACTCTCTACTCCTCTAGGGTCACCTGTCCTGCTTCCAACTCTTGTACACTGCATAGTTATATCTTGAGTTCAGTTAGGAACTCCCTGTTCATCCATGCAGGCCTTCTGTAGACTGTGCTTGATTTCTTGTTGGGATGGATCTTCCTTGAGCTTGTAGAATCCTTGTGTATCAGCCAGCTCTCCTGGACCCCTCTAATATCCAGGGCTGTATGCCATAAGACTCTTCAAAGCAGAACCCTGAAGAGGCCAAAGTCTGCTCTGCTGAAATCCAGGGCTGTGGTCCTGCTTTTTTGCCCTGTTCCCTCCTCTTCAGATCTTCAACTCCACCATCTCATTGTCACTGCAGCCAATGCTGCCTCTGTGACTTCCACATCCCTGAATAGTCCATCCTTGTTTGTAAGTGTCAGGTCCAGGAGAGTGCCTTCCTTGTTGACATCTTGATCACCTGTGTCAGGAATTGGTCATCAGTGCACTCAGATCTCCTAGACTGCTTGAGCCTTGCTGTCTTGTCCTTCCAGCAGATAGCTGTCCCCCATGAATTCGGATAAAGTCCCTCATGAAGACCAGGACCTGTGAAAGGGAGCCTTCTTCCAGGTGTTTGGATAAGGCCTCTTCTACTTCTACCTGATCAAGAGGTCTACAGCAGTCTACTCACTACAAGAGCGCTCATCTTGTCTCTGTCCATTTAAGCTCTTGACTGACTCCAGATCCTTACCAAGGCAGTGCTCCTCCTTCATATAAAGGGCAACTTCCCCCCCCTTCCAGCCTGTCCTTCCTAAAAAGCCTGTATCCCTCCGTCACAGCACTCCTGTCATGTGAGCTATCTCACCGCGTATCCATGATCCCAGGGAGGTCATAGCCCTGTGACTGCACACAGACTTATAATCCTCCTGTTTGGTCCCCATGCTGTGGGCACTAGTGTAGAGGCATTTCAGAGAGGCACCCAAGCGTGCCGATTCCCTAGGACAGGCTTAAGACCTTCCTTATCAGGCTGTTGTGCAGGCATCTCCTCCTTTACATGCCTGCACTTAAAGGGATGTCACTTCAGCTCTTTTTTGTTGATTGCCTCGTCCATTCTGCTCACAGCACCCCAGGCCCTTGGCCTGCCTACCATACCCCCAGCTTCCTTAGCTGCTTGCTGAGGAACCACTCCCTCCCCTGTTTCTAGTTTAAAGCTCTGACTACCAGCTTGGCCAGCCTGTTGGCAAAGGTACTTTTTCCCTGTTTAGTCAGGTGGATCCCATCTCTTCGAAGAAACTGTTGACTCCTAAAGATGGTTCCATGGTTGTAGAAACCAAATTTACCAACAGCAGCCAGTTGTTGATCAGTACAAAGATATCGGCTCTTGTTACTAAGAGGGATGGGCTGCAACCCCATGTGTACTGGGTGAGAAGGGGGTGGGGTGGGGGGAAAAGGTGAACCCCACAGGGTCTTGCCTTAAACTTCTAGGCAAGATAATGCACTTCTGCGTGTCCTGCTCCTCTCAGGAGTCGAGAAATCCGAAACACAGTAATCCACAACGTGTTGGAAAGATGTGTCCTGGTCCTTGCAGTGCTTCATTTTTAAAAGCATTGAGCCCCAGTTGTTTGAGATCCTCTACTGTAGCTATGAGCAACCTCTTACTGTCCTTGCTGTGATACTTGCAGGCAATCAATCCTTTATATTACCTTTGTCAGCCTAAATCAGCTTTGTATAGGTTTGCTTAAGTTATATGGCAGAGCCTCTCTTCCTACATTTAGGGAAAAGGCTTAGTTTCAGATTTGAGCCGCTGTTCTTCAAAGAGCAAGTTACTTACAAGTAGTCACTCCTTCTGCATGTGTTCAATAACCATGTTTTGATTTAGCTTTATTAGATTTAAAATCAATATTGCTTTTCATACCAATGACCTAATCCTTATTAAAGCTCTGCCCTGACAACTTTCAAAGTTCAGGAGTTTCTTTGTAAGCCTATGAAATGGGCTTATAAAGCCTGAGCTTTTTTAAAGAAAAGAAATGGATTTATTTACCTGTTCTGGATTTAAAAACAGTTCACCTTTTTTGTTGTTGTTGTTCCAAATAAAAATCATAAGCAGTCTGAGATGGAGAACTGTGAATTTTATCTCGCCAATGAACTTTCAGAAAGTTGGAGCCTGTGTGAATTATAGCGAAAATTACATTGTTCCCTTTGTTTTAGCAGCCACTTTCAGAGAAGTTCAGTACCTCTGGTTAGGAAAGTCTGGTTAGAATGACACTCTCCTTGCAGTTTGCTTCTGTATAGATGCTGTAAGTTGAGTGTCCTCAGTTTTCTCTTAACTAACTAAAAAAGAGTGCAAGTTTTGGAGGAGTCTTTATGACAGCCTCTCACTTTACAGATACAATTCAGAGGGTGATTCAAGAAGAAGCTGGGCAAACAAGGTAGCAGAAACCCTCTTGGAGAGTTTGTGTCTCTCTTACTTGTCTTCAGAATTTAATTGCCAAAGGTATTGATAGTTGTTATGCTTCTCCGCTGTGGGTTTGTGAATGGAGTAGGATCCATAGGTGTGTAGGCAGAAGAGGCTCTTATTTCTTCAGAGGGAAAATCAAGTGGAAAGTTAAGGGGCCATAATTATCTGGGACACAGGATTTCATAGCACTTAATGCCAAAGGTTGACCTGACTTTCTGTTGAGTGGTTGTTTGGGACCTAGTTAATGAGATAAAAGCTATTTTTCACAATTGCTCTTTTCATGAACCTGGTTCTTTGAGGATAACAGAGTGAACTTTACCTGTGATGAGTTTCATTTTATTTATTGGTTAACCTCTGGGATGTTTTCAGATTATATCAAAACCCAATGAACCAGCTCGCCAGCATGAAAGCCACCCTGAGGAGACAGAAGAGGAGCTACGGGAACACCAAGCCCTTTTGGAGGAGCCATATAGCGACAGAGTCGCAAGCCAAAAGGAGGCCCCAGGGCTGGCCAACACGGTGCAAGTGAAGCAAGAACCCATTGAGAGTGATGAGGAGGAAGCAGAGCCACAGCAGGAGCTGGAGCCTGGGCAGAGGCAGGCTGAGCAGGAGCTGCTCTTCCGTCAGGTGAGCTCACAAAATGCCAAGTTTGGGACTTGGTTCTTTGTAGAAGATTGTTTGGTTCTTGGTAGTCAACTTACACTACTCTAAGGGGGAGAAGCTAGGGGGAACCAGGTCTTGAGGATTTGCTGTGTAAACAAACCTGCAGGTAAAAGCAGTGCCATCCTTCCCTGGCGTCACCATGTCAACTCGGAAGGCCCAGGGAGGAGAATGCGGATCACCCGCACAAAACACAGTGAATGTATTTGCAGCTACTGAGTGATTTTCTGTTTCTTCGGGAAGACAAAGTGTATCTTAACACTTTTGAGCACTAAATACTAGCAGAATGTTTAGTATAGTAGATTTTAGAATTTTAGAGTATTTAGTATAGTAGAATTTATTTTTGATTTTATGAAGGCGAGAAGGTTGCGATTCTCTTAAGGTATCAGTGCTCTGCTCATCTTTGCAGCGCTCAGCACTCAGCATTTGACTGTACCTACAGCTGTGTGTAACCCCTGCACGGGATCTGCAGCCACGAGCAGTTTGCTGTAGCCGTGCCGGGGTGTAGCTCTCTGAATAAATCCACGGCCCTTGACTTGTGCCGGGTTTGCAGTTGCAGTGTCTGTAGATCAGGAGCAAATTCGTTGCTCCCTGTAGTCATTTGCATCTCACTGCTTGCTGCCATCTTCCTAGCACTGTGGAGCTGACTTATGCGTCCCGCACAAATGTCGCTGACTGTTGCTCAGAGACTACATTTTCAGTTCCTTATTGAGCAGCGTTATGTTCATAACAGCACTGCCTTGAAGGATGAATGCCATTGCTAACCACGCTTGTACAAAGTGTTATTTGATTTATACAGTCACATCTGAGCCTCTTTGCCTAAGTAAATAAACAAATGAAATGTAACACGCTGGTAATGATGGACCACAGTGATACCATGTTCCTCTGAAAGTGCAGCCGCCCGCCCTGCCCTAGTCCTGAGTGCATAATCACATCTGAGGAGTCTTAAAAATATTATGTCCTTTGCTATTATTTTGCCTCAAAGAGGAGAATGAATAAATAGAGGAAATGGGAAGGTTGTTGGGCTATGGTTGGAGTGTGGCGAGCTGGAACAGCCATCCCTTCTGACCAAGAGCCTGTCCAGCTGATGGTGTGGCTGTTTAGAGAATGAGCTTGGTTGAAAACTCCCTCTCCTGCCTGGGGTCCAGTTGAACTGGACTCATTCCCTGGTCTGGTGCATCACACTGTTAAATGCACCAGTGCAGCAGTGGAGGGGCACAGGGAGAGGAAGACGTGGCCAGTCACAGGGGGTGGATGGGGCTGCTTTGGCTAATGATCCTGCCAGTGTGGCACCAGCTTCGGGGCAGTGGATTGAACATGCTGTGATTTCCTGACTTTGCTCTAGAAATGTGCACTTCTTCATTTGCTGCACATGTGTGTGTCCGCTCATTTATCAGGTGAAGGAGCCCAAGCCTGTGAACCTTCAAAATCCTTAAAAACCCATTTATGAAGGTACCACACAGACTTTCAGCAACTACCTGCTTCTTTTCCCCGCAGCAAGCCCTTCTGTTGGAGCAGCAACGCATTCACCAGCTGAGAAACTACCAGGCGTCACTGGAGGCAGCTGGCATGCCTGTCTCTTTTAGTGGGCATCGGCCTCTGTCCCGTGCACAGTCCTCACCTGCCTCAGCCACCTTCCCGATGTCCGTACAGGAGCCACCCACTAAGCCAAGGTTCACAACAGGTAATGTTTTGGGGCAGTGGAGGCTGAAGCGGTAGGACTGTGGTTACTGTTTTGCCTTATGTTATGCTTTTCTGCCCTCTTCCTACAAAGCCATCTGTTCAGGGTCTGCATCTCAGCTGTGTTTATGGTCTCCATACCATCCTGTCTTCTTGAGGGTAAGATTTGGTCATCTTACACCCAGTTGTCCTGCTTGTCCCTTCCCCAGAGGGACAGACACCGTACAGTCCAGACAGAAAATAACCTGCAAAAATCCATAGAAGCACAGTATTTTAATTCTGTATCTCGGGGGAAAAAAAAAAAGGGTGAGTCATATGCTGTGGCAAAGCTGATTTAGATGCAAGGCGGAGAGAGGCAATGTTATAGAAAAAGGACAGCGTGCCAAATGCAGTATCTGTTGGCTGTATTCTCTGCACCTTCTTCAGTCCCTGGCCCTCATGCCGTAAGTTATCCACCCCAAGCTCTGTGCCAGCCCCTCCTTCTGAAGCACAGTCTCTGCCCAGGAGTCTGTGCCTGTAGGTTAGAAAAAGTGAGGTGAGTTGATTATTTCAAGTTGTCAGAGTGCAGAAACAAGCTGAAGAGTGGTTTCTTACCTATTGGGTGTTCTTCTCAAAGGAAAATTGAGTGCAGTTCTGCATTTGTCTAGTGAAAACCAGAAGTGCGAAAAAGGTGTTAATCTCCCCACAAAGGTTAAAGGTGAAAAATAATTGTTCTTCCTGAATCCTGACAACCAGCTTTTTCCACCAAAATCCTTTCTGTCTATTCAGTAGCCTAAGTAACAGATGAAAGTTAATTTATGTGCAACTTTTCAAGCCCTATGTTGGGTGATTAGGCAGGCTTATTTTGAAGTCCGCCTTCTTCCCCAAATGTCAAGCTCTGTTTTGTGAATGAACATTTTCCAATGTGATGTGTGCCCTGGGAAAAGGAAGGGAAAAAAAATCCAGAACACCCAAATAAGAGCAACTCATGATTTTGTTTCTCTTTTCCTTATCCATTTATTCTTATTGAACCCACACTTTGTACATCATTAAAATCAGCACTGTGAATCAGGTTTATTTTCAGACACTGATGGTAGAATAATAGTGGTATGTTAAATATGACTTTGTTCTTCAGCTGCTAGCTTCAGGGTGGGAACAATGTGCGATCAGCTCTGTAAAAACCCAAGTTGTATCTCATTTTTGCAAATCAGCCCTTGGAGTCTGTATTTGTTGTTAATAACGAAACCTTAAATTTCAACAAAACTACATTTCTAATGCGATCAGTTATAGCAAGATTATTCTAGATTTTGGCTTTTGCCAAGTATGCAAATCCCCTGGCTCATGGTCAAACCAGATGAAACTTGAGCATCTAAGACACTTAGACCCAAAACACGCATGCTTTAAAAACAAGGAAGCCTGGCGCTACTTTTAGAGATAATTCATTCCTTCTCTTTCTTCCCTTCTCCTCCTCCAGTATTTAAGTTGCCTTGTCAGTCATACACAAGACTTTGAACATACAATAACATTTCCTACCAGAGGATATAAATTTGACTCAGATATGTGCCTCTAAATTTCATTTAAAATTACAGGTAACAGTAAGAATGCAGATTTGAGAACTGTGCTGCTTTGAAAAGACACAATGTTATGATTTATTTTCCTTGGAGGCAGGGTTTAAAAAAAAAAGTGGCTTAAAATAAGAGGTGGAATATCACATTGCTTTTATATAGCACTGCAGAATCCAGTGCAATGATACAAAGAATGCTTAGTGTATTTCACCTGATAAATATCATTTTCACAGCATTTATCCATGCTAAGGCTGCAAGGTCTTGATTTTTCCATTGCCTCTGTCTCGTGCAGTTCTCTACGTTTATGCTAGGTGAATGGAGGAGGAAAAACACAATAAAATGGGGAAGAAGCATTGTTGTGCATCTACTGGCAGTAATAAAGGTGCAAAGTGTAAAAGATGAGACCTTTATACTAGTCCTATAACTAGTCTTTCACCTCACATAAAGGGTGAAGGACTAGTTTAATTAACCATCACTATCTACTTAACAGTGGAAAGAAAAAAAGAGCCTACTACTCTCTGGGCATGCAAGCACAGAGAGGAGAGGCAGGCATTTCAGCTGTTGAGCACGTGCGTGCAAGTTAGATTGCTAATGTTTTCTTGAAGTTGTTCACAGTGTGTCAGAGATTGTGTTTTCGGATGTGGATACTAAAGCTTAATCACTAGGATTGAACTATTCTTTGAAAGGCAGGAAATTAAAGTCTTGGGTATTTTTCAAAGCAGGCAGTGCCAAAGTGCATCGGGCTTCTTTTTCACTAGGAAAATCCATCTGTGTGATAAGTGGCTGCTTTGGAGACCGATTCTAACACGATCATGCACTGGATTTCAGAGAAATTAAAATTTGAATTCTTGTGATCATTTTGTGAGAGGGCTGGAAAAAACAAACCTCATTCGGTGGCCCTAATGAAGCCAACCATGATTACTCAGACATGAATGTAGCTCTTAAGAGATCAGTTATTGTCCAACAGGCAAAGGAATTGTTCATCAGTTTCATGTTTGGGATATTATATAGAAAATGCTAATGCTTTCTCTGGACAGAGTTAGGACCAGGCAGCTGGAAATTCTGGTGTTTATATAAAATTTATTTTCCTGTCTCTCTCAGTGACCAGTACCCGAGACTTCAAAGGTATAGGGAAAGAGCAACATAATACACCTCTCAAACATGATGTGCATTACTCCACATGAAAGTGAAAACAGTGCCCTTCCTGACTTCTTCAAGCAATCAGTTTTATGTCCCGGAGCATGACATTTAATTTTCCTTCCTACTAGCATATAAAAGAAAGCTAGTCCTTGAACTTGTCCTCGCTAGCACAAGTAGCCCCCTTGACTTTAATGAATACTTCTGCATGCACTGTTCTACGCGCTTGAATAAGACTTCTCAGGTTAGGCCATTAATTTGCATAGCTCCAATTATCCAGTCTTTGGTCTCCTGTAAAAATGGTTCCACAAATTATTCTGATGGTTCTGCATTAAAGTATTTTTCATTTCTGATGAAGGCATTTATTCTCTCCTATGCAGAGCAATATAATTATCTGAACCTCAAATCATATGTTTGTTCTGCCAAGAAAAGCAAGTTGGTTATGCTTTACTGCTGACCTTTAAAAATTATTCTTCTCATGTCTTAAAGACTATTGCTTCCAGCACCACTTAATTTAACTTGTAATGGCCAATGTAGTTTTGTATTTTAAGCTTAAATTGCCAAGCTTTCCTTTGTGTGTGTGTGTGTCTTCATCTGAGCGTCCCCAACCACAGGAAGGAACTTGGAACAGTTCCCTTCTTTCCAGTGGTTTAGTTTTTAAAAAAGAGAAATGTTGAGTGACGTGTGATTATAGTATAGAAAAACTTCATTTAGACACTACTGTTATCATTGAATCATTGGGAAAGGCGAAACTTCATAGGTCAACCAAATTCTGTGAACCGCACTGTAGTCTCCATTAACAAATAGAGACCAGTAGGCATCCTATCACTCCCTTTTCTGAAAACCTGTTCTTTAACCTCTTCATCTGCCTATGTTGAATAGGCTCAGCTACCAAAACCTGTTGTAGATGAATGCATGTATTTCAAACACATGAAGCTTTCCAGTGCTTGGGAATGAAGATGAGGAGGTGCTGGTTTGTGTGGCCAGGGATTTTCCCCACAGCTACCCGTATTCCCTCTTGTCGATGTGGCTCTCTTAGCTGGCTCCAAGTAAGATAAGCTGATAAGTGCAACTGCCTAATTCTGAGCTGACACCAAAGTTCCTCCAAAAAAACTGGGAGATACCTGGCAGATCTGCTGCACTGTAGGAAGACAAAGGGGGAAGGGAAGAATGTAAGGTTTGTGCAGAAAGCTGTTTTTTCATTTGCGTTTATCTTTGGTTTGATGTGCGTTGGCTTCTGCCCTACCAGGCTTTAAGGTTACCCAGGTGCAAAACAGAGAACAAAGCAGAGACTTTTAGTCTGACTAGGCATTGCTTTACCCATATACCTAGAATTGCATCACAATAGTTTTTCAGGAATTACTATTTAAAACTTAAAGTCTTGGGGAAAACACCCTTTGAAAAGGAACTTGCAACACAGATTCATGTATCAACTATTTAACTGGTCTTAGACCCCTTCCAGCTTTGCAGTGCATTCGGCACAATTCACTGCCAGGTTGTGCCCAGCTCCCAAGTAGTGAAAAGATTTGTTAGAGCAACAGCATTAAGCGTTGTCTTGGAATCCAGGAGGTGAGCAAGAAAAGGTGGCTTAAAATACACAGCTTGAAAATGCTTGGGTTTTTCCACAAGTTCATGAAGGTATGGCATGAACTAGCCTCAGATTTTTCTCCAGGTTGGAGTGTCCTTCACAAATGCGGTGCAGCTTCCTCTTCTTAGCTTTCATATCTTTTATTTTACTTTTCCCATTTCCATTAGTGAATTCTCTGATGCACTCTCTTGCCTGTGCTCCAAGCAGTGTGCTTTCCCATTGCCCTTCTCTTTGGCCATCACCTGAATTGCACCATCTTTTAGTCCTTGGTCTCTAAGGTCAGTGCCCTCAGAGAGTGCAATCCTGGCCCTCCTGATGCCAACAGCAGAGTGCCCATGGACTGAAGGGAGCCCGAGTTGCTCCCAGATGGGTCAGGAGCTATCTGATGAATGACTTGCTGCTTGTACTTTTTTTTTGTTTAAATTCAGGGCTAGTTGTTGCCTCTGAATATACACGTTGAATAGATACACATGCACCTTTTGGCTCTAAATCTATAAAGCCTTGTTGTAGTCCCTGTAGATATGCCTGGAAGTCAAAGAAGGGAGAACCACTTTCTTTTTTTTAATATGAATGATTTAGCCAAACATAGTGCAGTCTGGTGTGGTCTAGGAGGACATCTGCATGGGGTTCTTTAGGGTAACAAATACTTTGTCAAAATGCATGATGTCCCCTGAAGATGAGTTTCCTTCAGAAATAAATTAACCTCAGAGGCGAGGTTACTGCAGACCTTGCGCTAGTTTAAATGAACTGAGACTGGGGAATTCTTATGGGCTAGAGCTTCTTCTCAGGTGAAATCTACAGTGCTTGGCTTTGCCCAGCAGCTCCTACTGAAGTTGGATGCTGTGAATCAAACATGGGAGACCTACAGAGCTTTTCAGCATGATCTTATTTAACTGAACTTTGGCTAACCCAAAGGCAGTCAATTAACCGGTGCTCTGTTCTCTTCCTAGAACTGAATGTGGTTTAGGTTTGGGGGGTTTTGGGTGGTTTTTTGTGTTTGTTTTTTTTTTACTTTGCATTCACCTACAGCAAAGCAAGGAACTGCCAGATACATTCTCTGAGGCTGAATATCTGAAAGTGTCAGTGCCAGGGTTCGCCTCAGAGCGGAAAGCCAAATTTTTCAGTGGCAGAACATGCCTACACTCAGTCAAAAGGTGTGATTGCAGCTCAAGCCAAGCTTGGGTGCAAGCAGCAGCACGGCGCTGAGCTCCAGGCTACGTGTCCGTGTATGTTCTCAGAGTCTGGTTTCTTACAAGCCCCTTTGAACTCCATGCAGTTGCAAATTGTGCTGTTTGCAAATTGATACTTGAACTGGCTACATGAAAGCCAGCTCTGGTAAGCTCCTTGAGCTGTATTCATGCCGCCCACTGCAGCAGAGGTGTCCTTGTCTGGGATTTCAGAGGAGCGATATTGGTTGGAGTGCAGACCCTTTAACGTTGGGATCTGGGAATAGCTCCTGCCTTCACTGCTAATTCAAAGGCTTTGGACCCTTGATTTGCAACTTTATACTGTGCTTTCAAACAGATATTTCTTGCAAGAAACCTTACTCCTTGGGGAAAAAAGAACCAAACCCTTTTGTTCTGTTTTCTGGAGCTTCTGGCTGAATGGAAGGGTAGATTTGAACATCTGACTATGTCTCTTTCGCTTGAGTGAAAAAAGAAGGTCTTTTGTCACTGGGACTGCATAGCTGTGGAGGACCTGCTGTTTTCCTCCAGTGGAACATTGGCTACGAAATCATAACTTCCCTTCCAAAAACATACCCGGGCAACTCTGGAGCATGAATCAAAGTCTCCTACGCTGTTGTCATGCCATAAATACTTGGTAATGCAAGGGGATTTAGATGCCTGACTCCCACGTTCAAATGAAACAATACTGCTAAATACCTACATATCATGCTGAATAATTATGCCCAAGTGTGTGCTAATAGCCTTAATTAGCATGTTGTCAAATAACGTTGATGCAAAGACTTCAGCACAAACTATTTTATGAAACATAGTGCCTGGTAACAACTTATTCCTTCTGGTTTTTAATCCCAAGACCTAGAGTCATTTTAGCAGCAATTATAAAAGTACCCAGTGGAAAAGCTGCAAGGCAGTCCCCTCCTTGATCATGTTGCTCTGCCGGCACATCCATAGTCAGTTGTCACCTCCTTCTCTTACTCTCACAACTTCAGCCTACAGAGATGTTGGTGACTAATTTCTTTTCCGGATCTGTTGAGGCTTTCCAGAGGAAGGCATCGTTGCACATTTGGTGCTGTCTCAAAGTAGCGTGTTGGATTTTCATTTCTTAGAGCTCTGTGACTCCTGGTAAAACACACGTCTTTGTCTAGAAGTGTTCAGTTGAATATAAAGTGCTATAGTAAAAAAAAAACCAACACGTTTTTTTCCATATATCTGGGGAAATTATTATTATTTTTTTTAATTGAGAGCAATTTTGTAACCTCTGCTGCAGGCCTTGTGTATGACACCTTGATGCTGAAACACCAGTGTACCTGTGGAAACACAAACAGCCACCCAGAGCACGCGGGGAGGATCCAGAGCATTTGGTCCCGGCTCCAGGAGACAGGTCTTCGTGGCAAGTGTGAGGTAATAAAAATACCAGTGAAGGGGGAGATGAGGTGGTGGGCCTGGGAGAAAGGGAGAATTTGTATTTGTCTGGCTGACTCGACTGCTGGATTATGAGCATTTCAAGGGGCTGATTTCTGGTCTGGACAATAGCGTACGTACCGAACCTGCAGCTCGGGCTGTTGTTTGCTACCTGGATGTGCAAACTTTATACTGGATTCTGGCTTGAGATTTTTGTAGCTCCAGCTGTTGGCAATGTTTTGCCATATGTGAACTAAATTTAATCCATTCCTAGATAACTGCTTATGCTTGCGTGTGTGCATCTGTCAGGAGTGCTTTTCTAGCAATCTGATTTCATTGCATTGCAATGACTCTTAGAAATTTCATGAAACATTGGAGAATGCTCTTGCCCAATGTTGCAGTGAAGCTGCTTCTGTACTTTTCAGTCCTATTCCCCATAAACTGGAAGTCCCTTCAAACATTGGATTTTGAAGCTGCCAAAGCTGAGAGCAAGACATGAAGTAACCGTGTTATTTGTTATCACTCCAATCATAACAACAAAAGCTGTGGAGCAGTAACTTTGTATTTCTGTGTATTAATAACCTTTTTAATACTATTTGATACGTAATGGTCAACCTATAGTGAAGATCTGGTAAAAAGAATGAGGCGCTGTTCCATCACGAGAGGTTAAGTTAACTTTACTGGACATACATGTTTTAAAGACAAGGCAAACTAAGAGAAAAGTTTAGATACTAAAATAAAAAGCCTAAAGATTAAGAATAGCGATTAATAATTATTTTTATTATTCATAGCTAATAGCAGTGATGATAAAGAAATGGTACTGTGTGTTCATCAGTTCTTTGAGCATCTAAGGGGACTGAATCACACAGTATATTTGAGTTACGTCAGCATCTGACTTGACATATTTTCTGAGCAATCAGAAAAGACAGCCACGTGGTGGCAGCATTGCCATTGGCTAAAGTTCCCTGTCCTACCCTTATTTAGTGCTGAAGAGCGCAAGGAAGAACTTCAAACCTGTTTCTGTCTATGGACACCCATTTTATTGAATTTTGGGATTATTATTTGGGACCAAAAAACCCCGAACAAACAAACAAAAAAAACCCCACAGGTACCCCACTGCTGTCTAGCTCCTCTGTTTAGAAACGGGAGTTAAACCCTGCAGTGCTAATTGCCTTCTCCTAGATTTTTGTTACAGATGTTCACTAATGTGTGAAGTTCTTCATTGTATGATCCTAGGTTATTTTCCTTCATTCGGTATTTTCAGTTGCTTTCACAATTGGAGTTGTTCTTGATATTCACTTGCTTTCCACTTGTGTTTCGCTTCAGACCATTGGTGACATTAAACCTCATTTTGACTATTCCTTTTTCTGAAAACAATAAATACATGATATTAGCTTCCTGCCTCAATTCTGGTGTTTTCTTGTCTGATGGCTTTCTTCAAGGTCTGACCTGCCATTTCAGGATAACCAGCTGCTCTAATTGCACTTGTTTCTCTCTCTACTTAGCTTTCCTTTATCCCCGCTGTGCCCAGCCCTGCATTAAAGTCTCCTTCTTTATCTTAACTTTTCTTATGGGCTTGATGGGCACAACCTTTCCCTGTTTCTCCATCTCCTTCCTACCTTCTCACTTCACTCTTCTGTTCTTGATAGGGTTTTTTTCTGGAGCCACTTGTTCACTTTCCACTGTCTTTGACTTAAGTAATTTTTTTCTGAATTGCAAAGCCATTTGGTCACTTCCCTGCCCTTCAGAGTCTCTCTGAAGCTCCTCAGTTGGAACCTGTCTATCAGTGAGCAGAGTGGAGGACTATATAGGGTTTTCTTTCAGTGAAGACTACCTTCACATCAGGTGCACTTGCATGGCAAGAGAGCAGCTTTTTAGACATGAGTGATCTTTGCTGCTAGGTTGGAGCATGGGCATGAGCTGTTGGCATTGCCTGGGACAACGGACTTTGATCCTTACTGCAAGGGAAGGAATGCTGTAGACTTAACATGTAGAAAGCTTCATTCTGTGAGACGTATTCCATTATATGGATGATGTAAAAGGAATTTTGAAGTCTGGCCTAATGATTATGATTACTTTTAATAATTATATTACTTTTTCAAATCCCATTTGCCTATGCCAAAGCTCCGTGCAGGACAGCATGAGCTGTGCCCTCTATCCCTACCCACAGTAGTGTGCTTGTGATGCATGAAACTTTAACAGAGCTGTTTATATGAGTATGGTGATGCAGCCTGTTATATATCAACACTTTTTTTTATGGATTATAACTACTCCATCTGCATAGCAGCCCTACAGGCACTCGGAAAGAAGTGAATATTTTCAGAATTAATAGTAGGTCTGCAGCAAGTCAGCAGCAACACCTTGATTATAGCGCTCAGAAATTTGCCAGGCTGTACACTTGATTTTTAGCTGAGCTCCTGTTTTATTCTATGCTATTTTTTTGGCTGTTCTTGCTGACTGACACATCTGTGCACACTCACTTATCTTCACTGTTGGAGGTCTGCCGTCCTGTGCCTCAGACGTTATAAGCCAGTTAAGTAAGCTCAAGGGCCTGATGTGAACATTGTTTGTGATTACGTAGTTTAATCCGTTTCTTACAGCTCATATTTGTAAAAGGACAGTTTAAACTTTGATATTGCCTTATCCTCACGTTTCCCCTTCCTTCCTTAACAGCCCTTTGCTGTGGTCCGGGTGTAGGTACAGTTTGATTCTGTTGGTTGCAAGTAGTCACTTAACACAGATTAAAAACACAGCGCCCTGCACAATAAATAATCCCGTACACACTGTGTGGGATCAGGCAGAATTCCGCTGGGTCCCTGTCCTCTTCTCTGTCCATGTCCCTAAACTCCAGAAGGAGTTTAACAGCCCTTCTTTCCCCCATGACTGCACACTGAAAATAAATCCCAGCTCTGCTTTCTCATGCAAGCTCAAACAATTCTTGGTGTCTGTCTCCTGGAAATGTTCTTTTGGTGTTTCTGTTGCACACATGCCCTAAGCCAGAAAAGGGCTCACAGATAAATATTTTTATCATGCATGCAAACAAATACTTGCTTTGAAATTTCAGAAATTAACTAAGTGAAAACCTGTTTTCATCAGGCAGCCGAAAGGCTCCTAGACAACCTGCCAAGTGCTGAGTTCCTACCATTTCTCTCGGACAACCTGCCAAGTGCTGAGTTCCTACCATTTCTCTCGAAGGCAATAGAAGTGATCCAGAAGGGGCACGAATATTTTTAGAACAGAAAAAACCACATCGCTTCCCCCCAGCCTCTCATTTTTCAGCAGTGAAACAGATATGTGTATGCTAAAGTTGTCCAAAAAACGTTTTACATCCAGCTGAGGGGGAAATGCGCGTCAGATTTGCAGTGTGATAGGTAAGAGTCTGGCAGAGTCACATAAGTTTAAAGATGACCCTTTGGAGTGAAAGCATTTGTCCAAACTTAACGACAGCTGCAGTTTAGAGTATTGCTTGTTTAATTAAGTTAGCTTTATAAAATATGGCAATTACTCTGGTGTACATTCAGAATTTAAAAGCAACAATTATACTAATTGGGGCAATCTCAATAAAAGATTCTGCCCCCCGAAACAAAAAGCAGCAATCATGGTATAGAGTAATCCTCCTAGCCTTCATCAAAAATGTGAGGAAATCGATAGGTTTTGCTGTGTGTTTCAGAGGTAATCAAATCCCCAGGCTGCTCAGCTAGGTAGGAGGAGAATGAGATCCTCCATCTCCAAGCACATTTTGGCAGGAATCCCTGCGTTGTTTAAAGCATGAGGACTGTTAGCTGAAGGTTAATTGCAGCGGTGGAGGACTGACATGAAAAAACAGACCCTGGGCTGGGCGATATGTAAGAGCAGAGCTGTGACCCCAGTGTTCCTGGCACAGTATTGGGTGGGTGTCTGGTTGAAGCACAGGATGGGTCTGGGGAATGAAGCCTCCAGAGAGCCTCTCTGTGCCCAAGGTTTCCCATCACAAAACACTGAGGGCATGCAGGAGGTGATGGTGGTTATGCCTGGGAAGTGGGTCTCTGGAAGGGAGCTTTATAGCTGTTTTCATGGCTTTTTGTGGTGTTTATGGGGCCACAGGTGGTACAAGGTCTGGCTCGCAGTCTTTCAGGATTCATACTCCATCCTTTTGAAACATCATGAGGTGAAAGGGTGAATAAAAGGCAAACTAAGAGACTAGCAGGGTTTTTTTCTTGCTCAAAGCTAGCTCCAAGGACACGGATGAAGAATGCAGAAGGATGTGTATAAAGCAGTGGGAGAGGAGAGATGGTGTGGTGTTACAAAGGGCACGTTTTGTGCAGAGAGAGGAACAAAGGAAACAGGCTAAAGAGACAACTAGTTCATAGGGGTTAAGAAGCTATCTCCTGAACTGAAAATCTGGAGTTTAGCATCTGGGAAGGAGGTTAGACACGGGCAGGGGGTAATACGGAGCGAGCAAGCTCAATAGGCAATTGGAAGCCTCGAAGATAAGAGTGTCATGACTTAAGAGCTCTTAGAAAGTGAAGAACTGCTCAAATTAGGAGCATGGATGGCAGGCTGAGCTGTAGACTGAGATGCAAGTTACGATGGGTCTGGAAGCAGGAGCGAGGGATGTACTGTGTTCTCCAACTCTATTTTGGGGGGATTTAATTAATTTTCTTGGTGTTTTTGTGTTAGAGCCAAGGACAAATCTTGTGGCACGTGAGCTGGGAGGTGAGAAAGGTGCAAAAGTGTCTCAAGCATAATCCTTTTTAACCAGGCAATGTTTGCTATGATGTTTGTGATATGTATTTGTTTCAGTAAGTAGTAGCTTTTTCCTTGAATGGGTTGTACTTGCAGCATAGAAAGAACTTCTCCATCCACTTGTAGTTTCCATTCAGTGATGGATGTCAGATGGAGGGGAGGGTGGCACTGATACACTCCTAAAAAGCATGGAGCTTGGATGTCTTGGTAAGGCCACGTACTTTAAAGGGGAGCAGCCTTTCCCATCCCGGGGAGCTGAAGCTGTTTGCATCCACGGAGGAGTTGGTGTGTTATTGTGACTGGCTGCCGTTCTCCTGGTGCCTTCACATAAAGCCAAGAAATACAACATGCTGTTTCTGTATGTCACCTAAATGTAGCGGCTGAAAATGGGTCAGTACGTTTTGTTCAAGGGAAAAGAGTTGGCATATGGGTTAGAGGGAAGCTGTAAAAGCCTATAAGGGGGGACTGAGGCAGACTTACTGTGAAAAAAAAGGAAAGACAGGATAAAAGTTCAAGGGGGATTTGCCAGATATTTCCATCCCTTCTGGGTCTAGCATTTTTGTGATTATTGCCTCTTTAATGGGATGATGTATTTTTGCCTTATCATTAACCTCAGGAAATACGCTAGGTGGTGGAGCGGAGCACAGAGAAAATGAAAGAGGAACTGGAGAGCAGAAATGCCAAAATTAGGAGAGGCAGAGTGCATGAGCACTCCTGCCGTGCTTTGATTTCTCCTGCCTTATGCCTCAAATGGTTTTACAAAGTGATTTCCTGTGCCCTTTGCAACACGTGATGGAGCCTTATGCTGAAGGTTTGAGACAAAAGAATCCCTCAAGTTTGTTCTGCGGACTGTGCTTCAGAGGTGGAGGTCCTGGAGTCCCCGTGCCCCTGGTGTGCTGCACCCCAGGATGCTCTGGCTGGGTCAGGCAGCAGCCAGAGATGGCAACATGGTGCAAAAGCAGGCACTGCTTGGCTGGAAGTGCCGATGCCTTTGAAGCATCTTGTCCCTAGCACTCTCTTGCAAAGTAAACGGCACACAACAGTGCTTTCTGAGCAGCAGCAGTTCTCAGGAGTGAGTGTCACAGTTTGACCTTCTCTTCAAAACAAGCTTTCGATTTAAAGTCTATTGTTTTTAGGAATGTGCTTTCTTTTTTCCCCTTTTTTTTAAAGTTATCCTTTTTTTTGTTGTTGTTGTTCTCATTAGAAACTCTGCTTCTTCAGGAACATGGGAATCTTAAAAAAGCAACTGGCTTTGACAAAGTCAGGGTGAAGGCTGTGCAGGAGGCGCATGTGATCCTGCGTGGACTGTGCAGCAGGATGCTCGTTGCTGAGGCTGGCATCTTGGGTGACCCTGAGACCTCTACAAGAGATTTTCAGAAGTTTCCAATATCATGCTGTTAACTATTTATATTTTAGTATTACTATTGCAAAGAGGAATAATCTTGTCATTCCTTCTGTAGAAACAACCCCCCAAAATGACAGCTCCTTTTAAAGTGTTTTAGTCCAAATCATGACAAAAAATCGTGAAGTAATTCTAAGCCATATGATAGACTTCTTTTTTGTTCTTTGGTTTGGTTTTTTTTTTCCGTTTGTTTGTTTTGGAAGGGAGGGAAGTGCATGCATGTTTCTGAAGCAAAGCAATCCTTATTTCTAAATAACTCCCTCTCCTCTCTCATGACCACCTCTTGACTTACCCCAACCTCAGCACTTTCTCGACTCTCTGCATATTTCCCCTGCCAACGTTTCATAGGCAGTCACAAGCTCCCAGTTGAAAAGGTCAGATGTTTTTTCCACTGCTGGGAGTTGGTTGCCTTCTCTGGTATACCTGATACCCTCCCAGTGCCATCTGCCTGCTGGGGAGTGCTTGCTCCTGTGCAAGAGGCAATGGCATGGTCCTTATATGCCCAAGATTTAGTATCTCCAAGTAGCACTTTGTTCTTACAGACATACTTTCCCATACAATGGGTGATGGCAACAAAAGATAAGCCCCAAAGGTATGCTAGATCCCTATGACAAAAAATGGGAAAAGATCACCAATTTGTAAAATGTGAAGTCGGGTCCTGCTGACATCAGTAAAAGCTTTGCCATGATCTTCAGTGAAGCCGGGGTTTTGAATTTGGTGTGCGTCTGCCCTTCTGGGTTTCAGCTGGCAACAAAAGCAGGCATGAGCGTATTTGCTACAGTACTTCCAGCCGAACCGGCATCATTGTATAAGAAAACATTTTGCAACAGATTGAATCTTGTGGGATTCCCAAGATGAGTTTTAGGGCAGAAAGTTTGTAACTGACCCTTAATTGGTCAAAGGTTCAGTTTGGAAAGCAATGTGTTTGGAGGAAATTTTTAGGTTAGCTTAATAATAACGGTGGGGAAGTCGGGGCGTGGCTTGGAGGGACACATTTGCACCAAAGAATCACTTTAAGATGGCTTATAACTGAAATCCTGAGTATTCAGTAGTCAAGCAATATCTGTGTAATTTAGCAAATGCTCTGTGGTAAGTATTTTTAAAACAAATGTAAATAAATCTAAAGATGGCTTTATATGTCAAGCTAGTATTTTGAATAAGGGATTAAACCAAAATCTGTCTTACAATGAATTTTTCCACAGAAGAACCCATTTTAGTTTTTTGCTCACTGTCTTATGATTTGCTAAGGAAAAAGAGAAGTTCTTTAATGAGAGCTAAGCAGTTAATCAGTGATTTCATCACCCCTTTTCTTTCCTCTTTCAGTGTATTCGTGGAAGAAAAGCAACTCTAGAAGAGCTGCAGACAGTTCACTCGGAAGCTCATACGCTGCTGTACGGCACAAACCCTCTGAACAGACAGAAACTGGACAGCAAGAAACTTCTAGGTATCACTCCCTTTGGGGGCGGTCCCCTTCCTGACCTCCAGCACTCCCACTACTGTCCTCAGCCCTGGCTCTGGCAGTCACTTAGTGGTACCAGTACGAAATGTGGGACATGGAGTTCCCTCCATCCTCAGCTCTTGGCAGTTCCCAAGAGGATTCTTCCCACCTCTGTTCAATGTCTGCTTGAGAGCAGTACAAGATACATCTCCCTTTCTTCAGGTAGATCCCTAAACCCTAGATAGCTAAAACTTCCTTTCTTTGATGTCTTCAAAACCTAAAAGGAGGTTTTCCTGAGGAGGAAAGGCAATTCAGATGTTTTATTTTATCCTTGGACACTGCTCTGTGTATTAGAAAGTTATCTGTTTCTAAGTAGGAACTGGAGCACCCTGCTAAGGACCTGGATCTGCAGCACTGACCAGCTGCATAGACATCAACCAATAGCTGTCAGTTTTGTATGGATAATCTGCAAGAAAGATGCAGGGGCCTCTTAGATAGGCTTACAATTCTTTAATTTGGAGTAAGATTGTTTATCCCTTTCACTGGAGACTGGATCTTCCTGAAACAGGGCTGCATCTGCCATAAAATATAGACATTTTCCCTGCAAAAAATCTAGGAGGTGGTTGTTTAGATAACCAGTACCCCGCCATGGTGACCAAACCACATTGATTTTAGCACCTTACCTTTACTTTGTAACTTTTTCGAGCAGTAGGTGATAGGGTGGAGGGACAGTTTGGGAAGTTCTCAAATGTGGATCAACAAAAAGACAGTTCTGGAACATTGAAGTTGAGAAAGTTTATTTTGGGTTTAGCTTGACTTTGGATGATACAAAAAGAGGATTAATTTGATGGCCTGCATGATGTAGTAGTCGCAGCAAAAGAGCTGGAAAGATTTTGCAACATATTCAGTATGTACATTAGATCCCCAAAGAGGAAAGCTTTTAGCCAGTTGTTTAAACATGCAATTAGCACTGTATTTATAGCTAACTTACCACCTCTTTAAAACCCAGAGCGAACGGAAAGTAGACACCCCTGGCTGAATGATAGCACAATTAGTATGTAAAGTTTAAAGAATTTGTGATGTCATATCCTTGGTAGTGTAAAACTCTGGCCTTGCATAAGGCGTATCCACCAGTCCAAAGAAACAGCATGTAAATCTTCCCCAGTAGATCTGAGAAGGCTTCTCATTTGCAGTTGCACCAACTTCATGCTGACTGATTTCTCTGCGAATTCTTGAACTATAGCAGTGAAGGTGTGGGAGGACTTGTGTCCTGATTGTCTGCTGCAGTAGGATCTGGGCAGCCCTCCAGCATCTGACCTGTTGGCTTTACCAGCCTGTAGCAGGCAGGGTTGGCACGCTGCCTCTGGCAGCGGTCATCATCATCTGTGTAGGGAGCTGAGCTGACAGTGGGTCACCCGATACCCTGTGCAAGATATGTGGCAAAGGTGGCCTGTGATAACACCGAGTGTTTCCTGCTCATTCAGATGTCAGATGCTCTTGAAATATTTTCCCACTCCTGTTTTGACTCTTGGCACAATCTATATCAATAGTTCCATAGAAACATTTGGAGATACAAACAGTTTATTTGGTTAGCACTGGATTTGGGGATTCCCAGGTTTTGCTGAACCATTCCTGATGGCTTGTTTAGGGAAGGAGGGGAGACACTCTAGCTCTGCCAGTGAGTACTTCTGTAGTTTTGCTGTGTGTCCCCCATGTCTTTAATCACTCATTTTAAAATGTCTGTAGAGATCAAGTTTATTCCTATAGTGAAGAGAAATAATTCTAATATCTGAGGGTATTCCAGTACAAAATGTTGCCTGTTTGGGTGTAATTTGCAAAGAACACGAGGTTGTCAGAGAGCTGCAGCCATAGGCAGAAGGTCAGGTCCCCAGGATCTCCAGTAGGAAGGATGTTCCAGTAGCTGTTAGCTGAGCTTAGACCTTGTTTCCTAAACCCAATTGGCATAATTTTCGCCTTGAGCTGCTAGCAGTGGGACTTGCTGTCAGCTCACATGACCATCTTTGCCCAGACAGCAGTGAACTGCCTGTTTCCGCTGCCCAGTTGTACTCTCATTGGATGGGGAGCTGTGCATGTGCTACAGCTGGCACTGACACTCATGCCGAGCACGAAGCACGGAGGAAGAGCAAACAGCGTCACCATTCAGCATGTCTGCCAGTCATCCCACTAGGCAGGAGAAAATAGGTTGACAGCTTGACAGCCAAGGGTCCGGAGGGACAGCGCGGCTAGCCAACATGACCAGAGGAGTGAGCCTGTCTGGGATGTCTGCGTAGCACCCAGGGAGAAGTTCTCCTTCAGGAGCAGGGCAGGAAGAGCGATGCTGGCCCTAAACCCAGTTTCTTAATTTGATGGCTTCCACAGTGCTGGACCTGAGCAAGGATAACAGCCACTGATGTGTTGGGAAAAGCTCCCTGAAAAACCTCAAAATGTGCATTTGTGGGTAGAGATGAACAAGCCTGTAAGCAGCCCCTTCTTTACCCATCCTCTTCAGATGAGAGTTTAAAGGGCTTTTAAATTTACAAAACAGCTTTATGGGTTCTTTTAAATATGTCAGAGGGTAGATGTATGGCAGGTTTGAAGTCTGAGACCAAAGCTTCGTGAGGCTCACCTATGCAAATGTGAGTTTGTTAGACCTGAGTGTCTTGATGTGTACAACTGCAATGGGGTGGCTGACTCCATGTAAACTCGTTGCCTTTGATATGTCTGTGAGGAAGAAAAAGCATGAGAAACCTCAGCCTAAAAGGAAGAGCTCGTAAAGCTGGGGGATGAAAACACAAGATGTTTCTTTTTAAGCTTCTGGATATGATAAGGGGGGATGTCCCTTAATCTGGCAGTTCTTTAGGAGAAAGCGGGAAGAGGGTAAATAGTTCAGGTTTTTCAGAATTCTAAGCAGGCATCAATGTGGGTCTGCGGATTACTTATACTTCTGCAATGTCATATAGCTTGTTACTACTGAGTCTTACTCCTTCCTCAAAGAGTGCCCTTCTTTACACATGTAGGAGAAGAGACTTGCAACAGAAGCCCACCACTGATCTTTAAGTTACTTTTCCCCAGAGGAGCCTGAGCATCGCAAAGATCTGCTTTGTGGTGTTTTATTAGGAGAGTTTGAAGGTGGTGGCCTTTAAGGCAGGTTGCACAACTCTACCACTGGAAGCGTTGCTAAAGCCCTTGAAAGTCTGAGGATGAAAAATACGAATCCATCTATTGTTTGATAGGGTAAAGTTTTTGAACCTGTTGAACAAGTTAAAACTGAGGCAAATAAGACTGCTTTTAATTTGTGGAGAGCAATCATAAATTGTTGTCAAGAAGATAAATATGGAAATAATGGGTGGTTTAGCAGTGAAAGATGTGACAGGAGGTCTGAGGCAGGACAATCTAAGAACTTTCATGCGGATCTAATCAAACAGTGAATCTCACTGTGCACTCAGATTAATAATACAGATGCATTAACTGCACTTTCAGTCATAGGGGTAACGTATGTGTCTGCAATGCTTTTGACACCAGCGTGGCCCTCAGTAATGTCTGTCTGCTGTCACGGCTAATTCACACTCTGCAAAGCTGGTAGTTAGCAATTAAGGGAATTTATTCTTATAGTATAGACATGACCAGAACAAGAACCTGATTTGATGGATAAAAAACTCCCTCAACCCAGTTTATTTCACCATTAGCTTTCATTAACTTTAAATAAGTCTCACGCAAATGAATCTCGGGCAGCGTACTCCAGGTTTTTTACAGTGTCTGCATGCACATATTTCCTTCTATTTACCTGTGGTGCACAGGCGAATGTACAATCATGCAGGTAGGGTGGTGATGGATATAAGACAGCGTGTTCTTGTTTCAGTATATGGTCTATAAACCTACAGAATTTTGAATGGAGGATAATTTGCTCACATGCAAGCCCAGAAAGTGATGTTACAATTCCTACAGATGCAAAATTATCCCTACAGATGGTTTTCTCAATTTTTCTCAAGTTCTTAATGTTGGGTTTGCTCTTCCAGTCAAAACATGTTACCTTTTATTCTGGTTTATTTTTTGTCTTCCTCTTTTATGAAGCTCAGGCACTCCAAACTCTTCTAGTAACTGTGCATATGACTGATAATTAGGCTGTTTTTATGATTTCCTATCCTTCAGTTGAAAGGGATTAAAATGTTCATTTGAGAAGACGTAGAATCATATAATAGTTTGGGTTGTAAGGGACCTTTAAAGTTCATCTAGTCCAACCACCCCTGCAATGAGCAGGAACATCTTCGGCTAGGTCAGGTTGCTCAGAGTGCCATCCAACCTGACCTTGAATGTTTCCAGGGATGGTGCATCCATCACCTCTTTGGGCAACCTGTTCCAGTGTTTCACCACCCTTATTGTAAAAAAAAATCTTTCTTATAGCTAGTCTAAATCTACCCTCTTTTAGTTTAAAGCCACTACCCTTTGTCCTATCACAACAGGCCCTGCTAAAAAGTTTGTCCCCATCTCTCCTGTATGCCCCCTTAAAGTACTGAAAGGCCATAATAAGGTCTCCCCAGAGCATTCTCTTCTCCAGGCTGAACAACCCCAGCTCTCTCAGCGTGTCCTCATAGGCGGGGTGTTCCAGCTCTCTGATCATCTTTGTGGCCCTCCTCTGGACCCGCTCCAACTGGTCCATGTCCTTCTTATGTTGGGGGCTCCAGAGCTGGACACAGTACTCCAGGTGGAGTCTCACCAGAGTGGAGTAGAGGGGCAGAATCGCCTCCCTTGATCTGCTGGCCACTCTTCTTTTGAGGCAGCCCACGATACGGTTGCTTTTCTGGGCTGCGAGCGCACATTGTTGTCTCATGTTGAGCTTTTCATCCACCAATACCCCCAAGTTCTTCTCCTTAGGGCTGCTCTCAATCCCTTCATCCCCCAGCCTGTATTCATATCAGGGGTTGCACCAACTCAGGTGCAGACCTTGGCACTTGGCCTTGTTGAACTTCATGAGATTCACACAGGCCGACCTCTCAAGCCTGTCCAGGTTCCTCTGGATGGTATCCTATCCCTCAGGCATGTCAACTCAGCTTGGTGTCATCCACAAATTTGCTGAGGGTGCACTTGATCCTTCTGTGTCACTGATAAAGATATTGAACAGTACTAGTCCCAATTCTGATACCGTGAGGGACACTAGTTGTCACCAGTCTCCATCTTGACATTGAGCCCTTGACCGCTACCCTCTGGATGCGACTATCCAACCAATTCCTCATCCACCAGACAGTCCAGCCATCAAATCCATATCTCTCCATCCAATTCAGAGAGAAGGATGTTGTGGGGGACCGTGTCAAAGGTCTTACAGAAGTCCAGATAGACAACATCCGTAGGCTTCTCCTGTCCGCTGATCTAGTTATTCCATCATAGAAGGCCACTAGGTTGGTCAGGTAGAACTTGGCCTTGGTGAAGCTATGCTGGCTGTCTTGAATCACCTGTCTTCCATGCGTTTTAGCATAGTTTCTAGGAGGATCTGTGCCATGATCTTCCCAGGCACAGAGGTAAGGCTTACAGGCCAATAGTTCCCAGGGAGCTCCTTTCTACCCTTTGTAAAAATGGGTGCAATGTTTCTTTTTTCCAGTCACTAGGGTCTTCACCTGACTGCCAAGACTTTTCAAATACCACGGAGAGGGGCTTGGCAACTACATCAGCCAATTCCTTCAAGACTCTGGGATGCATCTCATCAGGTCCCATAGACTTATGTAGGTATGTTCAGGTTCCTCAGGTGGTCACGAACCTGATCTTCTCTTACAGTGGGAGGGAATTTTCTCCCCTGGTCCCTGTCTTGCGGTCCATCCACTTGAGAGGTGTGGGGACAGAGGTTGCCAATGAAGACTGAGACAAAAAAGTTGTTGAGTACCTCAGCCTTCTCCTCATCTGTTGTTACCAGTTTGTCAGTCTTGCTCATTAGGGGGGCATGCCTCCTTTGACCTTCCTTTTCTGGCTGACGTACCTATAGAAGTCCTTATTATTCTTTGCGTACCTTGCCAAGTTCAGCTCCAGCCATGCCTTGGCCTTCCTGACCCCATCCCTGCACAACTAGGCAGCATCCCTATACTCTTCTCAGGATGCATGTCCTCGCCTCCACTGCCTGTGCATCTCTTTCTTGCCCTTTGGTTTGACCAGCAGGTCTTGATTCAGCCATGCTGGTCTCTTGCCTGCCTTTCCTAATTTCTTACACCTGGGGATCAAGAGCTCTTGCACTCTATGGAAACCATCCTAAAAGATCTGCCACCTCTGTTCTGCTCCCTCGTCCCTGGTGGCAGTTTCCCAGGAAGCCCTATTGACTAACTCGTTCAAGAGCTGGAATTTTGCTTTCCTAAAGTTCAGGGTCCTGACTTTACTTTTCCCCTGACCCATACCCCTCAGGACTGCGAACTCCACCAGTGCATGGTCGCTGCAGCCAAGGCTGCCTCCAATCTTGACGTTACCAATTAGCTCACTTGCGCTGATGACCATCATGTCCAGTATCACATCCCCTGTGGGAGGGCTATCTATTGCTTGGCTTAAGAAGTTATCTTTGATGTACTCCAGGAGTCTCCTGGATTGCCTACAGCTTGCCGTGCTACTTTTCCAGCAGATGGTGGAGTGGTTGAAGTCCTCCAGCAGGACAAGAGCCTGCGAGTGCGATGCCTCCTGTAGCTGGATTAAGAAGACTTTGTCAATAGGCTCCCCTTGATCGGGTGGCCTGTAGTAGACACAAACCACAAGGCTCCTTTGTTGCCTCAGTCTCTTAATTCTTACCCGTCGGCTTTCAATCTGCTTACGGCTGTTCTTCAGAGACAGCTCTTTGCACTCTATCCATTTTTTGATGTAGAGGGCAATGCCTCTGCCTCGCCTTCCTTGCCTGTCCCTTCTGAACAGCCTGTAGCCATTGATAGCCACACTCCAGTCATGGGATTCATCCCACAATGTTTCAGTAACGGCAACCAGGTTGTAGCTTTCTAGCAGCATGGTGGCTTCCAGCTCCTCCTGTTTCTTGCCCATGCTGCGTGCATTGGTGTAGAGCCACTTCAGCTGGGCTGTCGGCTGTGTCATCTTAGAAGAACATCCCTTAATTCCTTTGGGGTATTTCACTGGTGTATCCCTCTTGGCTCCTATTGCCTTAGGAGACCCTACCTAATCTCAGCACACAAACCTTGCATAAAAATAAGTGATTTATAAAAGGCTTTTATATTGAAAAGGCTTTTGAACAAGCCCAAATGTGTATATTGTGTATATATGCATTGTAACGTGACAGGGTTGGCTGTGTGTTCTCTGAAAATTGCAAGAAAACCCTAGTCTGTTACTGTGTTCAGAAAGATTACAGCGTTGCCGTAAAATTGGACCAAAATCTGGTGAACTTTGACTTTTTGACTTACAGGGTACGTTTTTTTTCCTACAGGTTCTTTAACATCGATGTTTGTCAGGCTTCCTTGCGGTGGTGTTGGGGTGAGTACTCTCTTTAATGTGTAAATAATGTCCTGTTTGTTCTCCCAGTCCCATTGGTAACAAAAATTCTTGCTTTGCATTCCATCAAGTGGGTAATTGCAACCAGATGTTACCCATAAACAGGGTCTGCCTGGGGTGTGGGGTTGCAGCGACAGCCTCACGTGCCTTTCTTCAAAAGCAGCGTGAAGATTTTTAAACTATTTTGGAGAGCCAAAGTGTGTGTGACATTCATAGGCATGTTTCTTCTCTGGCTTTTAGGAGGAGAAACTTCATTTCCAACTAGGCAGCATCCCTATACTCTTCTCAGGATGCATGTCCTCGCCTCCACTGCCTGTGCATCTCTTTCTTGCCCTTTGGTTTGACCAGCAGGTCTTGATTCAGCCATGCTGGTCTCTTGCCTGCCTTTCCTAATTTCTTACACCTGGGGATCAAGAGCTCTTGCACTCTATGGAAACCATCCTAAAAGATCTGCCACCTCTGTTCTGCTCCCTCGTCCCTGGTGGCAGTTTCCCAGGAAGCCCTATTGACTAACTCGTTCAAGAGCTGGAATTTTGCTTTCCTAAAGTTCAGGGTCCTGACTTTACTTTTCCCCTGACCCATACCCCTCAGGACTGCGAACTCCACCAGTGCATGGTCGCTGCAGCCAAGGCTGCCTCCAATCTTGACGTTACCAATTAGCTCACTTGCGCTGATGACCATCATGTCCAGTATCACATCCCCTGTGGGAGGGCTATCTATTGCTTGGCTTAAGAAGTTATCTTTGATGTACTCCAGGAGTCTCCTGGATTGCCTACAGCTTGCCGTGCTACTTTTCCAGCAGATGGTGGAGTGGTTGAAGTCCTCCAGCAGGACAAGAGCCTGCGAGTGCGATGCCTCCTGTAGCTGGATTAAGAAGACTTTGTCAATAGGCTCCCCTTGATCGGGTGGCCTGTAGTAGACACAAACCACAAGGCTCCTTTGTTGCCTCAGTCTCTTAATTCTTACCCGTCGGCTTTCAATCTGCTTACGGCTGTTCTTCAGAGACAGCTCTTTGCACTCTATCCATTTTTTGATGTAGAGGGCAATGCCTCTGCCTCGCCTTCCTTGCCTGTCCCTTCTGAACAGCCTGTAGCCATTGATAGCCACACTCCAGTCATGGGATTCATCCCACAATGTTTCAGTAACGGCAACCAGGTTGTAGCTTTCTAGCAGCATGGTGGCTTCCAGCTCCTCCTGTTTCTTGCCCATGCTGCGTGCATTGGTGTAGAGCCACTTCAGCTGGGCTGTCGGCTGTGTCATCTTAGAAGAACATCCCTTAATTCCTTTGGGGTATTTCACTGGTGTATCCCTCTTGGCTCCTATTGCCTTAGGAGACCCTACCTAATCTCAGCACACAAACCTTGCATAAAAATAAGTGATTTATAAAAGGCTTTTATATTGAAAAGGCTTTTGAACAAGCCCAAATGTGTATATTGTGTATATATGCATTGTAACGTGACAGGGTTGGCTGTGTGTTCTCTGAAAATTGCAAGAAAACCCTAGTCTGTTACTGTGTTCAGAAAGATTACAGCGTTGCCGTAAAATTGGACCAAAATCTGGTGAACTTTGACTTTTTGACTTACAGGGTACGTTTTTTTTCCTACAGGTTCTTTAACATCGATGTTTGTCAGGCTTCCTTGCGGTGGTGTTGGGGTGAGTACTCTCTTTAATGTGTAAATAATGTCCTGTTTGTTCTCCCAGTCCCATTGGTAACAAAAATTCTTGCTTTGCATTCCATCAAGTGGGTAATTGCAACCAGATGTTACCCATAAACAGGGTCTGCCTGGGGTGTGGGGTTGCAGCGACAGCCTCACGTGCCTTTCTTCAAAAGCAGCGTGAAGATTTTTAAACTATTTTGGAGAGCCAAAGTGTGTGTGACATTCATAGGCATGTTTCTTCTCTGGCTTTTAGGAGGAGAAACTTCATTTCCCAGGGAAATGTTTAATGTCTTAGAGGTTACTACATTTGAAAGCAGCCCTTGAATCCAAAAGTGCTTTATACATAGAAAGCAAGATGTGCTTTTCATGCTGCTTGTGCTGCGTAGGTGTTTCATCTTCAGTATTTATACTTCAGAGCTGCCTGTCTCCTAGTGCAGGTGGAAAACATATTAATAAAATAGTGATATTGAAGGACAATATTTGGGAAGTTCCTGTAAATAGTAAGTTGCTGTGTTTGTGTCTGGGCTACATTACTGTCCTCATGAAATGTCTCACAGGTTATGCAGCACAAGAGAATTGCAGTCTTCATTATTTGGCATCTTTCATTTCTTGAGCTCCGGGACGATCACACGTGAATTCTGAAGGTGCCTAAAATACTCTCCATCCATCATGGAAAAGCTGAACATTAGTTTTCATCTGTAAAGATTCCATATAATAAAAAGACTTTTGTTGTTGTTGTTTGTTGCCATAAGGATGAAAAAAAACACCAAATACAATTCAAATACCTTGTGTTGAAGGTTTGCATTGTTGTTTTCCCTTGAAGCCTGAAAACTTCAAAGTTTTCCTTTCAAGTCGGACTTTCTGCTCGAAAGTTTCTGTGGAGGATGACAGTACAGAAAATCTTGGAGAACAGGAAGGGAAAAGAATGAGAAGAGACAATAAAAGGCATTGTGTTTGAAAATTCACAGTGGTAGTTCTTATGCATAATTGTAGCTCGTGAGGTTGAATTTAGAGGTCTGGATTCTGTTATGGAAATGAAACAAAATTGTTTTCTTCCTGAGTCTTTGCAAAATCGCTGCTTTGAAAATTATCCGTCAAAAAAAAAAAAGAATAATCGGCGTTTATTCATACCACCACCACTGAGCACTCGTAGAGATATTTTATTTTGTATTGTAAATATGCTGCAGTCTCCTAATTCATGGCAAATTTTTGGCTAGAGTTTAAAAGGTTTGGATTTACTCTGCCCTGCAGTCAGGCATGCCATTCAAAGCAAAAATTATCATTCGCAAATGAAGACTGAATGGTAACAAGTAGAGACAGTGTCTGAGCCTAGCGTGGTCCCAGAAGTCTTGCATTAAATCCTAAATCAAGGCAGGAAATGCCGCAGTGCTGGTATTATCGATACGCTCATAATAAAGATAGCATTTGCAGTTAACTTGCTGGTCTGTTTGTCTCCACAGATGCTTAAATATTAAATAAAACATTTGCTGACTTTTGTACAGTGTTTTAGCAATCCCAACAGATATTTTCATGTATTCTAGGTAAAGCTTTTTGAAACCAGTAATTTACTAGTAAGCAACTACGAGAGAGTCGGATTTTTCATAAAAAATTAATTCCTGTTATTTTGCTGGGTTTTCCTTCCCCAGTTACCTTGGGATACAGCACTGGTTATTTGTGTACTTCTGCTTTCATGGCTGATGCAGGAAAACAGTCTTCACTGCTTTTGGGATGCATTTCTAATTGGTATTTACACCCCAGCCATATATTTGTAGGCAAAATGAGGCCACAGTACAGAGTGATTTGCTATAGTGATTCTATGATAGCATATTAAGTGCTTTGCACGTGTATGTGCTCTGGATGGGCTTAAGCCTAGGCGATCTCCTTTTGGGGAGGAGACACATATGGTGATCTCAAGAGGTCCTTTCAACCCTGTTTTCTACTGTCTTTCAAAGTGTGAGATTTGTCAAGAAAGCTGGCTTAGCAGCATGGTATGTTTATTGAAGGAATAGAGGGGAAAACTGTAGTCATTGTTAGCATGCAACAAGATCTCCCCAGAGCCTTCTCTTCTCCAGGCTGAACAGCCCCAACTCTTTCAGCCTCTCCTCGTAGGAGAGGTGCTCCAGCCCTCGGATCATCCTCGTGGCCCTCCTCTGGACGCACTCCAGCAGGTCCATGTCCTTCTTATGCTGGGGGCTCCAGAGCTGGACGCAGTAGTCCAGGTGGGGTCTCACAAGAGTGGAGTAGAGGGGCAGAATCACCTCCTTTCACCTGCTGGCCACACTTCTTTTGATGCAGCCCAGGATACTGGTACTGACAAAGAAATACTGATAAATCATCAGTTATGAAGAATTTTCGTGCACGAGGAGGTGTAGTGTAAATCTGAGAAGTTTCGGCATGTGAATACTGCTGAGAGATTGAGTGCTTGTTATGGTATAATGAAACTATTTCAAATTGTTCTAGCAAGAGAGCTTAAGGGGTGTTTTTCTGCTGTTGCTTGTCAGGCCATTTTCAGGCTGCAAGGTGGCTATATAGCTTTTTTGAGTGATAGTGTTTTATTTAGACTCTCCCTTATTCAAGATTGCCAGGTTGGTAGAACATTACTCATCACTGAGCAGTAATCAGTCTTTGTTTTATCTTTTTCTTACAAGTTGAGAAGGTTGTACAGAGGCAAGCCTGGTGCTCTAAGCAGTTTGTGTGGGCTCTAGTCACTTCGTACTGGTGAATATTTTTCTGACGGTGAAGGAAACATCAGGTGCATGTGGTGATCAGAGCACCTGTAGAACATCACCTTGACTGCCAGTGGTTTGTAGCCCAGGTTTGAAGGAGAGGGGATTTATTTTAGCAGAGATTTTGTTTTCTCCGACTTTGTCATTTAATGATAAGCGCAGTCTAGGGCATGCTTCATGGGTCTTTGCATTCACTATGCTAGACAGCTTTTCAGCTGGCTGACTGATTCGTAAGGAGCATTTTCCCTGGAGAGCTTCATAGTGGTCTGCCAAATGCTTTCCACGGGGCAAACCTAATGTCATAAAGAAAAAAGTTTTCAAAAACAGAATAAGGTGGGACCAGTCCTCTTTTGGGTTTAGTACTAGTTAGAAGATAGGAAATAGTGGTCAGAATTAAAATCCCCCAGAAATCTATGTATTCACTGAAAAGTTTCAGTGCAGGAGATGGGTCATAATCAAGTGTCCTTTGCTGATGGTATTAAATATATTTGGGGTCATCAAAGCAAAAGCTACTTGCAAAGAAATATGAATAGTGACATGATAACCAGAAACTAAATAGTAATATAATAGTAATATAGCACGTGAAATTCAGTGTTGGATAATTCAATTGTGCAAAACAATGCCTGTGGGCAGGAGGGGGGACTGGCCTGGAGCAGGTGAAAGGTGAATGATTGCTGTTCCTTGTAATTCAGGAGCTGATGGTGTCAGATAAAATTATGGCTGGAAAGCTTGAAACCAAGTTCTTTTTCTACAAACAATTAAACAAGGCAGTTCTCTTCTATAGGGGATGTTATGTTGATTAAAAAAATAGATGGGTCTAAGAGGCAATATAGAGCAATTTATGAGGGAGAGGTCCATGAAGAGCTGTTAAATGCCAAGAAGGATGAAGTCGGGAAGCTGGGCAACCGTGAATTGTTCTTACCAGCAAGTGAGACAAAGTTAAAGAGTGAAAGAGCAGGAAAAGGTTTAGAGCAAATAGCTTCATCACAGAACACCTTGCAACCTCTGTCTTTAAAAACTAAGTCACAGTGTCTCAAAATTTTGTTCCCTGGTGCTTGGAAACTTTTTGATATTTTTTTTCCTCACTGGTTTGCTTTATATGAAGAAGCCTTCACATTGCCATAGCTGATGCTAACAAACCTCCCATCTGCAGACGTCTGATCGTAGCAGGAAAGGAAGAAAGCACAGAAGCACTGATATCAACAGATGTGAGCTCTGATTTAAACAACCCTAATTTATGCCTGCTGATCTTCAGCAGCATCTGCAAGTGCAGTATGCGGTATTTTTACTTAGGATGTTACCTTTGCTTCTCTGCAGCACACACTCTTTTCTTAATGTATGAATTACATGCACCAGAGCATTACCTAATGCAAGATAATTAGAAGAAGATTTTAGAGAAAGGAGCTTGAGCTTTGAAAATCTGCAAAATAGTTCCAGCATACTTGCATCCAAATTCTTCAAAACAGTCAAAGACTTGATCTTATGATAGCTAATAACTTTTTCTTTCGTGCATAGTATTTTTCTCTGCACATTCTAAAAATATCTGAAGATATAGATCTTTAAAAAGTGTTCTTAATGTTTTCGATGTCTTCCAGAATGTTACTCTATTTTTGATTGCAAGGTCTTGATTAGAGTGTATAAAAATCTTTACCTGTGCAAGCAAAGTTGCGATATCACAGAGTAGAGACAACGAAAAGGACTTCTGTGGAATGGAAATGAGAAGAAACTAATTAGCAAGTCTTAGAAAAACAAAATTGGAGCACAGTTATTTAATCAGTGCTTTAGAGCAGTAGGAGACATGGTTAGGTAAAGAGAACTCACTGGCATCACAGACAATGTGTGCTGCTGTCGCCTGAATGTAATGATGAGCAGTGAAGAGGGAACAGAGGACAAAGGAGCAACTCCCCTTCACTTTGCAGAGTCTGGATCTGTGGTACAACTTGTCTCTACCTGTCCCTATGCTTAATTTCTTACCTGCATAGCTCTTCAGCTAAAGAAAAGATTACAATAGTGAAACCTTTTATAAGAGACTCATTTAATTCTGAAATAGCTGTGCATTAGTGTATAGTAGAGCATACAGTGAGTAGGAATCTCATCGTGTATATTAATAAAGATTTCCAAGTTTATAAGGAAGGAAAAACTCTGGGTTTCAGCCTGAAACATTTTAGACACTCCTCATAGGAGAGACCCTGTGTCAAGCTGTTGACACTTCCTCTTCTGCATTCTCTCATCACTTTCTAATAATGGTACGTGCTGCGAAGGTTAAGAGCCTACAGCAGGTCCCAAGCACCGAATTTCCTCTCCCCACCTCTAAAGGAGCCCTATCCTACGGCCTCATCTAGCAGAAATGGCAGCTTATTTATTAGAATGAGTGAGGCATTAATATTATTCTCAAGAAGACAAGGACAACCGCTCCTCATCCAACAACAGCAGATGTGGAAGACTCAGGATCTCTGACGCAGTTTTATCCTCCAGCTCAGGAGAAAAAAGAGGAAATATATGCTGTTGGATCAACAAAAGGAAAGAAATATGCTTCCTCTCTCCATAAAGTCCTTCCAGATGGTAAGGCTTGATGTGCTGTCCCAGCAACAACTCCTATAATGGCAGCTACATCAAAGAGCTTGTAGGCAGAGAAAGCCAAATAGCGTCTGCCCTGTAATGAACTTCAGAATTCAGGAATGATGGAGGGGTCAACAGCAGCCCATGCACCAAACAGCAGCAGCTTCAGAGCTGGAGAGCAATCCAGTTCAGGGCCACGTTAATAACATTTTCCACCATGGCAGAGTCTACGTCCCCCCTGCTGAAGAGCACTGATGGCTTCAGTGGGACTGTTCAAACACTTGCAGTCACACAGATGATGAAGTGCTGCCTTGGAGTAGGGCCCAGTGGTCTCCAGACATCCATTCTGGGGAAGGTGGTTGGGTGTTAAATCCTTATCTTGGAGATGTTTGCACGCAGGATGGGGCAATGGAGAGGTTGCGGGTGGCAGCAGACATCTCTGGGTCCAGTCCTCCTCCTGCTGGGGAGCTGAGTGTGGGAGCATGGCAGAGTCCTTGAAATTGGCTTCTAAATCACAGGTGGAATGTTTTTTTCTAAGCACTTAATTTCTTTCTGCAGAAATAATAACTCTTTAAAGCCACTCTCTCTTGCCCTCCTCGTTCTTCTTGAAATGCTGCCAACACAAGCCTGGTTTCTGCAGGCATCAAAGGGCCTGAACGTGGCGGTGTGTGGCTCAGGCACTGGTGACTTTTGCGGCTGGCATGAACAGATGTCTGAGGACACCTGAGGGTCTGTTGGTCCCTTAGGTAAAGCCATGCTCAGCACATGCGAATTTTGGGGGGGTTGTATTTCTGTTCCTCTGGTGTGTCATGGTGAATGAAGGTGGCCTTCTGCAATTCTGCATCCGTGGAAGGGCTTGGTACTTGCTTTGGAAGGGCAGAGAGGGAAGCTATTAGCTACTGGTATCCTGCAGCATTTTCCTTCAAGACCAAGAAAGATGGGTTAGATATGCTCAGTCCAGACTACATGGTGCATCTGTATCTCACTTGAGCAAAGTGAGTCCAAGGGCACTGAGGTTGTCAGCCCTTGGCAAAAGACAAGTAGATGTTCTCTGTTGTTTAAACCATGAGTCTCTGCCACTAACAGATGCTGGGGGGAGAGGACCTGAGGATGAAGACTGCTGGATTCCCCGAGAGAATATAGTAGTGTCATCATGATTGCAAAGCGGGTTGACCATCCCATAATGTTTTTACAGGACTGCTGACGAGCAGCCCAAAGATGGACCCTCGGAGAGCACTAGCATGCTGTTTGGTGGGGAGGAGAAACAGCTTGGTCTTCTTTGCACCTTGCTAAGGGCTTTTGGAGGGATGTGGTCAGATCAGTCCCATCTCCTGCACGTGTGCGGTACTGATCCAGGACTCATGGAGGTGTCATGCATAACTCAGACCCCATTGTGCTTCTGTTCCCAGTTGGGACCCACTGAATTTATGGGGGTCCGGGGAGCCCTTGTACCACTAATAGTCACTGTAGAGCATTTCCACCAATGTGGTGGCTTTCCCCAGAGTCCGAGACAGTGCATGTATTGGCAGCATTACCACACAGTGGTAACTTTTTGGTATTCTCCGAATGCCTTCTTGGTTTACTGTGACTTCAAAAGTATCCTCAGGGCAGATGCTGCCAGAAGCTATCCCTGATAACAGGCTTGGAATGATTTCCACTGGTTTTAGCACAGCCACGAAAGAGGTGGATCAATCTTACGTGGAGTGACTTGCATCTCCCCACAGCTCAGTGAGCAGGCTGGTTGCCAGACAAAATAAATAATCTCTTTCCTTCTTTGCCATTGTTGCTATAAATACATGAAACACAGAGTAAAATGTGAAAAATAGCTGGTGATCCTTCACACGGAGAAATGTTACGTTTATCCTATGATGTTCCCAGGAAGCTAAGCTGTCCTGACATGGGACATTCCCAGCAGTCTGGCTTTTGCAAAGGCTGTGACTGGCAAGAAGCAAACAAGCTTCACTTTCATCACTGTGTGCAAGATGGCTGGGGGTGCAGCAGAGGAGATCCAGAGCTTCAGCCTGGAAACAGCCCCCTGGGAGTCGTCCTTCCCCCTCTGCTTTCCACAGAGTCGTGACTGAATGGCAGTAAAAAAATGAAGAGGCATTTGTCTGCAAGAAAATCTTGTCTTTGTATGGTTGTTTGGATGGATGTGGTAAAAGCCAATCCAAAAGCTTCTCACTTTTTGTTTAAATTAGGACTTGATCCCATATAATAATGACATGGGGATGTCTGCAGGATGCCTTGCCTTGCCTTGCCTTTGTTCTACCCCCAAATCTTCAGGGGGGGAAATATAGAGGATGGTGGTCCTGTCAAATATTTAGCATTGAAGTAAATGTCTGTAGTTAGCAGCTAGATGTCTGTTGTTAGCTTTGATGAGACAAGGTTGATCTTATGGTTCCCCAGGGAAGCCACTGTCAGCATCACCTTACCCTGGCAGTCCTGGGCAGGCATCTTTTAAATGTCCATTATTAAACATCCTTCCTCATTGTGTTGTTTTGTTGGTTTTTTTATTTTGTAGAATCATTGAATGATTTCGTAAACCTTTTTTCATCTAGGATCAGTTTCCTCCAGCAATTAAAGAGAAATACTGGTACTGTGGTGCTGGTAGGAGTATTGGTAGGAGACACCTGCAAGTTTGCAGTGCTTGAGATGGTGAATTTGCTTCTCTGTTATGGCACTGACCCTTTAGCATTGCAGAGCTGTTGCAAATGGTCATCTCTTGAGGGTTGTTTGGTTGGATGGACACTCAGTAGTTGTGATGTTACAGTCATTGGTGGGGTCCTAGCCCTGATACTGCTGAGATAAGTTCTGCAATTTAATACATTTAAAATTAACACATTCAAATTTAATGCATAAATATGCATTTGATGAATTTATGTATTTAATACATATGAATAACTTCTTTATAAAATGTGGGTCTGTTTCCTGTCTGTCCTCATTGCTCCTAAACATGGTTGCTGTGTGTCTCTGTTAGGTCGACAGTGACACAATTTGGAATGAAGTTCACTCGTCTGGTGCTGCTCGACTAGCCGTGGGCTGTGTCATTGAACTCGTTTTCAAAGTAGCCACGGGAGAACTGAAGGTTGGTATGAAAATAACACTTGGCTTTGATATAGGCTTTGTACAGGACTCGGCTCAGGGCTGTGTTATGCAGGAGGTCCATTTAGCTTCATTTTAATGGCACCATCTGGCTTTAGTCATAAAAATCTTTTGAGGATATCAGCAAGTGAGCGACAGACTCCTGGTGAATGTTCTTACGCACCGATTAAAAGGAAGAAAAAAACCAGAGCAGCAAGTGAAATCACTATTCCAGTGTTATCTGAGGATCTTGCTGTTGCCTTCAGCTGGGCCAGCCCATTTGCTGTTTCAGTGACCTCATGCAGAATATTATTTTTTTTCTCCTGAATCGAAGGAAATGCTGTACCAGCCAGTTTCCATAAAATTCATGTGGTCCTTTTTCCCTCCTCCAGAATCAGGGAGAGCATCATCCACTGCTGTGGTCTTGTGAGAAAACGATAGAGAACAACTACATAGTTCCAAAGCAGAATTAAAGCTTCTGGCTGCAACCTCTGCATCTGTCTTTGTGCGATAAACCCCCTTTCCTGTCTCACTTCTTCCTTTTCTTATTTTTTGTGTGTAGAATGGATTTGCTGTTGTTCGGCCTCCGGGTCACCACGCAGAAGAGAGCACACCCATGTAAGTATGCGTATGTGCTTTTTCAGCTTGCTTCAGTGCTCGTCTTATGTGTTCAACAGCTGGAAATCAGAAAGGTAGTTTGTTAGGTTGTTATTACATAATTTCTTGCTTATTGATATACAAACCAACATTGTATTCAAAGCTCCCAGTAATTCTCTGGAAGAGGGCAAGATCCTGCTTAGTGGTTTCAGGTGGGTATTTCTTAGCAAGAATCAGCATTACAGTCATGCTTTGAAGAAGCACGGATGCTTTTATTTGCTTTACTCATGTGAATTGTTTTAAATTAAATGTTGATGGCTTGTCCAGTGTGAGGAAAGCACGGGTACGCAACTAACAGTAGTAATAGCAAACATAACTGTGTCCTGGGGTCACAACACTGAATTAGGAGATTGTCAGAGTGGGAAGGCTTCGCAAAGCAAAAGCTGAAGTCAGGCATCTTGTGTGTCTTTAATATAACAGGGGTTTTGCTGTCAGACTGTTTTCAAATCAGGGTCCTGTGCATAAATCATGTTGGTTTTGTGTATCTAGCTTAATGTGTGCTGAAGTTTTGTGTCTTAGGTGCTTCAGTACTCTTTAGTGGCAGACTAGTGCTTGCTGTTGAATTCCCCTCAACCCAGCATTTTGAGGCCTCTCTGAGCATGTCGGCTCCCTCTCAGCAGATGCACCATAGTGGTCTGGCTCTGGGTCCTTTCCCTTTCTTTCCTTCTTGCCGCGTCCTCTCCCAATCTGCTCCTGTCCCCTTCCCTTGCACACAGTGCTGGAGATCCCGTGGGCAGCTGGCACCAAGCAGCGGGTTTGGGCAAGTGCGAAATGTTCCCCATTTCCAGAGAGATCATCAGACACCTGCTGCTGCCTGGCTGTTCTGTGTCTCTAATTTAACATCTGTTGCATCTTCCAGGCAAGAAAGAAGAGTGAAAGCAGAAGAAATTTCTTCCTACTGTGTAATATCTAGATGATAGATGCATTGGGACCAAGCAAACCTATAGTTAACACCTCTCCTTTTCCTCTTGTCTCCCTGCTCTCATCACCTCCAGGGGTTTCTGCTATTTTAACTCCGTGGCAATCGCAGCCAAGCTGCTCCAGCAAAGGCTGAATGTTAGCAAAATCCTTATAGTGGACTGGGTGAGTAAATGCCGGTTCTTACCCTTCAGGAGAGCAGGTGGATTTTTTTCTGGTTTTTTTCTTGCAAGGGCAAGTCTGGCTTTGTAAGTCAGTGGAAAAAAAAATGTAGCATGTGGTCTGCAAGCCAAAATTTGTTTTTTAAAATGTGTGTATTTTCATTAAAGTGTTTCAATAAAAGAAAAAGTGTTGTAAAGAGCACATAGGTTTCAGAATAAAATAGTAATTAATACATAGTTGCTTTCTGAAACAAGCCCATAATGCAGTCTCAAGGATGGATAAATTGCAAACCATGCTGGCTTTGGGTTTTTTTTTACTGAAGGTTTTGACTTTAATCCATCCCAGCTTTCTTTTCAAGATGTAAAGACTGCTTACTGAGAGGGACAGGCTGTCTGGCATGGCTTGGCTGTTGGTCTGGATGGTCTCAGTGTCCTACCTCTGGGCCAGTGCAGCCTTCGTGTGAGTGGGCAGGCAGTCAAAAGCGATCTCTAAATTGGAACAGGAGAGTGAAATACTCTGTCTGCAGAGTTGAGAAAGAGCTTGTTTGGGATTTTGCTGTGGCGATGTATAGATTTAAAAATGTGGCTGATAGATTTATTCTTTTTCTTAGTGGATCTAAAAATGTATTTATGTGGGTGTGAAGGCATTTGAGTTGCTGGGTATCGGTCAAGAGTTTGATTATATTGCCACAAATCTGCCATGGGCTAGACCCACAAGTTAAAATGGATGTATTTTTCTTTTTGACTTACTGGATGAACATCCTTTCCCTTACTTCCCAACACCTGTTTTTCATGTCAGGAAGGGGCATTTTGAATACCCACCCTGTTACAGACTGTGTTTCTGCATCAAGTAGCAATGCAATAGGGGATCTGGGTAATGGGTTTGTGTCATTTAACCTTGTTGGGTCCAACAGAACTTTGCTGGGCATCTGTATCACCCCACAAACCAATTAAAAATGCAAATTTGGGGTAACTAATGTAGTCTGCCCCCCCCCCCCAAGACTGGGTGTGAATCCAGTTCTCTCCAAATAAATTGATCCTGTCCTCAGTTTTGATATATGCTTGAGATTGTGTTTACCCCCATTTATCCCACGTGTTAAGCAAGGACTGTAACCTGAAGCCAGCTGTGCAAAGCTGATTACTCTCATTTGCAATAAACTGCTTCAGCTAGATCAGAGAAGCGCAGAAAACAAAGCACAGCAGCAAAGAAAACCCTTCCAAATTCCAAGTTGATGGCTTTAATCTGTGATTTTACTAAGGTACTAACCTCCCTCATATAATACAATCTCTGTCCCTGAAGGATGTTCACCACGGGAATGGTACTCAGCAAGCTTTCTACAATGATCCTAATGTTCTTTATATTTCACTACATCGCTATGATGATGGGAACTTCTTTCCAGGCAGTGGTGCTCCCGATGAGGTAAGAGCATGTATCAGCATAGCATGCATCTGTGTCTGATAGGACCTGCTCGGGGCTGTGATTCAGGTGCCTCCAAAAATCTTGGGGAGCCTCTGCCCACATGCTCCTGCTTGTTAGTGCCCTTTGGGAATGTGTCGCTTGGGTTTGTGCGTTTGGTGCCTTCTCGTTCAAGTCCTAACAGACGTGGGCATTGTGTCCTGCCCTGCGAGCTGGCAGGAAAGCGTGCGCCTTGGCTAACAAGCCAAAAATGAGTCGATGCAATTAGGCTCTCCAGGCCTTATGGGACAACCTGTTCCAGAGGAGCCCTTTGCCAGTTGTCCCAGCACTTCATGTACTTTTCAGGATTTTCCCCTTATAGGCGTAAGTTGTTTCTTAGATGCAGGAGGAACAAGTTGTCCATGGCTGTGCCACCGGCGCTCGGGTTTCCTGGCACAGACTCGGAGCCCATCCATCCTCCCCTTCTCCTGGCCCTGCCAAGGCATCGCTCACTGCCACTTCTGCGTTAAGTGGTGGGATTAGAGCACCAGTCATTCATACTGCTGGACCAAATCCACTGGTTCCTGATGGTGTCCTCAGAGCCTACAGCAAAAGGGCTGGACCATTGAAGGTGGGAGACCTTTCTCCCTAGACCCTGGGTAGATGCTCCTACATCCGTCACGTCCTTCTTTTCCCTATAGGTTGACAGGAAATATTGTCCTTCCAGAGTGATTTATCAAAGAGAAATTATATAAAATGCTTAGTTTTGTGTACTCTGAGGCACTCCAGATTACATCTCAAAACACCTAGAGCTCTTACCCTGTCAATTTACATTTTCCCATTCATCAAAAGTCGATGTTGCCATTTCGGTTTCTAAAGAAACTTAAACATAACATGATACTGTGTCATTGCCCTGTTTGTGCACTATTGTTGTAGTGAATAAACAGCAGCCCTTTCCATCAGGCTTAGTTTTTGCTACAGGATACACAAAGGTCTCAGACCTATTTTTTTTCTGACCATTTATTAATCTAGTAATATCTTTTACAAAATATCTAGTGTTGTAAGGAAACACTGGACTATACCATCCAGTCCATATTTACATTTGTATTTTATTTATATTAGTCTATTTATAGTAATTTTAGGTGTATCATTCCAGACCAAATAAGACAAAGAATACAAACCAAATTCAGTTAAAGCCACAGATGGATTAATAACCCATTGTGGATGGATGAACCCGCTGTGTCTTTCTACCAGCAGTATTTGCACGAATACAAGGCAGAATGTGCAATAAAAGCCATGCAGATTTATCTAGCCTGAATTATCTGGCTTTGTTTTTTATAACACATTAGCTTTCAGTTTACTTTTTTTTCATACGCAGAAACCTAAAAAAAACCCCACTAAAACCAAACTTTGTATGTAGGAGCTCAGAGTCCTGTGCAGAGCTGCCAATGCCCAGTGGCAGCAGATACTGCCCAACTCCCTTGCTATCCCCAGGGACCCACAGCCCACACTCAGGCAGCAGCAAGGTCCCTGCTTGACGAAGGGACTGAACACAGGCTTTTTGGTTTTGATGTGGATGGGGAAAACATGGCCCTGCTTCTTAGCAAATAAATTACTAGAGCCTCCTGGTTTATTTTTCAGTTTTCCCCTTTCTCAGGTGTTTGCTGTCAGTGCAGATGAGAACGTTTGCACTTCATGCAACGATGGGGATGGACTCACATTTACCACCCACGTGTCCCTCAAGCAGCAAAAGTCTCTTCTCTGTGAATCTTATTTTTCCCCAGCAGAGGGGGAGCTTGCTCTTATTAAAACTGTGGGTTTTTTTCCCCCCAGTTGCAACTGTATTGAAATATAAAAATATGCTTCTGAATAAAGCTGTAAATGAATTAAGGAAAGGTATCACATGTAACACATTCTCCTGCAAAAGGGGAAAAGGATCCCGTTGATGATGAGGTGTTTTTTGGGTGAGCAGCAGTCAAATACCACTGGTCTATGGCTCCCATAAAGATTGGAGGAAGGAGGAACTTTATTTTCACTTTTGTTTTGAGGACCGGGTCACTTTAGAGGGGAAGATTAACCTCACTACCACCAAGCTATTGAATCAAAATCCGTATTCAACAGGAAGAAACTTATTAAGACAGCAGAGATGTGTTGCCAGAGTTCACTGTTTCCATATGTGTAATTAAGAGTACCATCTCCCTTTTTCAGGTTGGCACAGGAGCAGGAGTTGGTTTCAATGTTAACATGGCCTTTACTGGTGGCCTTGATCCACCGATGGGAGACACAGAATACTTAACTGCTTTCAGGTAATATTGAAGATTTCCTCTTACAAACATATTTTTCACCTAAACTCAGATTCTTTTCCTCGTGCTGCAGTCCTCCTTAATCTTGAGTTTCTCTCTTACTAAGTTTAGAAAGACAGGATTGACATCTAGTTGCACTTACTTTTGGAGTACCATAATAAAAATAAAACTGAATTAAGTAAATAGGATATTTCTGGCCATAAGAAGTGTGACTGACATTAGGCGATTGACATACTCGCTGCTCGGCACTGGTTGATGCATAAGTGTAAAATTTCAACTGATATGAATAAGGTCTTTTGGTTTTCACTAAAAATCTTTTTACCTCTTTGGGGTGAGTATTTCAATGGGTGAACCCACCTGGATGGGGAGGGGAACCCAGAAAAACTTTTTCACAAGTCATCATGAGTTGAAGCTTGGGACTGCAGCTGCCCCAAGGCTTGAGACGTCATTACTGCACTGCAGACGATGGTACCTGACTTCAAGGCGAGTTGGCCCGGCAGTCCCTCCCCTGCAAGAGCTCTGCTCGCAACTCACACACCTGCTCACTCCAAAGTGTACCTAGCAAAGGGACGAGGACTTGTTTTGATTAGCTTTAGATTTTGTTATTGTTCACCCAAGATATTGAATATGCCTGTTCCAACCAACTGGAAATTGAAACGACTGAACCGTTGGGTTTGTGCTTTTCTTACTGGGTTCTGGTTTCTCCTCAGAAGCAGCATGTTGTGTGTTATGAATAAAAATGCAACCATTTCTTAAACAAGTGTTACTCATCACTCACTGTCAGAGTGTGAATGAAGGTTTGCAAAGCTGTGGATTTGAATTAATGTGTTGCTGGGATATGCTCCTTGATTAGCAGCAATAGTAAAGCCAGATATAAACCACTGTGCTGGGTTGTACAAGCATATTCTAGCATGCTCCAAAAAACTGGCATCATTTGAGTCTCCAAATGGAGCAGGGGATGAAGCCACTTGTTGATTTACTTGTTCATGTCCTGCTGGTCTTATTGTCCTGCTCTCAGAAGCATACGATCTGCAGGGAATTGTTTGATCTGATCCTTACCTTCACCCTGATATCAGCACCTTCGGAAGAGATGCGTGAAGCAAAACACACATTAGCTGATCTATGGTCATGGCTGTGGTGTCTCTGAGCAGTGTGTCACTACAGGAGCACTGCATGAGTATGGGCTGGACATCATCTTGCTACTCTCAGCAGCTAATGGGTAAAATACCCCAATAGGGTGATTGTCCATCATTGGCATTTTGGGGACTTGTTGCAAGCCTGGAGTGATGCATTTGGCTCCCAGAGCTGCAGAGAACGGGAAAAGGAAGAGATTAAAATTAACTATGGAAGCAACAGAATAACAAGAGTGAAATAAAAGTGGATCTCTGGGTAGAGGAGAACTTGTAAGTAATGCAGTAGTGAATAGAGGCCGGTTTGAGACCACACTTTCTGATACTCTGTCCAGGAGAATGAATATAATTCTCTGACCTGCTGGATATATGGGCCTTACTTTTCTTAGAGACTGTCCTGTTCCAACCCTTGCCTCCCCCGTTCTCTTGGTCCGTCCTCTCCAACTGCCATCTTTTTTAACGATTATGAGTTGAAGTGGTTTTCTGCCCTTAAACCAGATTTAGTGCACTTCTGGCGACCACCCTGCATAAATTCAGGGAAACACACACTTGCCAAAACATGGGATGCTAATTTCTGGTGACAGGCAGATGGAATATCACCTTCTTGGAATAATATTAAATCTGGGAGCATTATTTTCTGTTCTTCCCTGTGCACCTCTTTGTATTCTGTTATACTGAGCAAAAAGAGCTTTTACTCTTCAGCCTGCCATTAAAAAGCCTTCACAGAATGTGTACAATTTAAAATAACGTCTAGTCAAATAACTGTCATTTTTCTCAGTGTTTCATTCCTGTTACAGGAAAGCAGCACTTTCCTCCAAAGTGGAAGTCTGTTTATCCCAGCAGTCAACAAGACTGATCTCTTCATTATAAAGAGAACCTGTAGCTCGCGATGGAGTGACATGCTTGCTATTAAATATTAATTGAGTTTCAAGGCTCCTGGAAAATTGCTCAGTCTGCACAGTAAGACCTTTGCCAGCTGTTCCTTAATAGGCACTGGTGTCTTTTTGCCCAGAAACTGCAGCTATTTGGGGAACATACTTTGGAGCTAGTCAGAGCCCTTATTTTCCTGGGATTTTGGGAAGCCAAGGGACACTGTGACTCATCCTCTTAGGTAGCACCTCCCATAGTCTGCCCCATGTGCACACCTTCAGTCAATAAGTTAAATTGGCAGCTTTTTTTTAATCTTATGCCAAGTTTGGTCATGATAATACATTATCAAGTGACCTTTTTAAATCTTAAGCAGCTTCTCTGAAAAACATTTTTCCCCCCCGAATCTTTCTATTGATTTTAATGTAAAATAACTCTTTGAAGTTTGCAATTTATGGTCCCCCGAGAGTTAGAAAGTGAAGGGAATAGGTCATATATCCTTTTTTTTTTTTTTTCTTTTCTTGCGTTAGCCCCTTGAGACAATGCATGCCTTCAAGGCAGCACCTTGTTATTCCACCCCATCGAATGCCACGTTGCATTTGCTGGGGATCAAACCTAAGATGAAGAAAAGATAAGAAAATTGGCCATAATGAACTCCAGAAGCAGCAGGCATTTTCACCATGAACTTGGAAACTCACAGTGGAGAACTGAGCTTTAATTCAAACCAGTCCAAATGCCAAACTGTGAGGCTTTGAAGTCTGTAGAGGAATCAGTGGAAATCCTTTGAGCTAGGCAAAGATACTGATATACTTTTTCATCTTTTTTTTTTTAAGCCTTAACTCTTCATGTACTTGTCTGCTTTTAGGGAAGAAAGCCCTCTTTCTATATAAAGCGAGCAGAAGAAAATAAGCAACATGCTTTTCTTTTTTTTTTTTTTTGTTCTATTTCAGGATGACCTGGTGTATGGATTTGATAAAAGCGTGTGCTCTAATGAAATAATAACTGAAATAATCATCCTCATAAATTAATCTTCTGATGAATGAATAAATAAATCCCAATGAAACCTATCATCCCGGCACTGAAAACCTGTTTCAGTGTAGTTTTCCTCTTTCTGAAGAGAGGATGGTAACTTGCATCAATGATTTTTCTACTGAGAATTTCTTCTATGAATATTGGCTTCCCCCTGCTTGCAGTACAGCGTTCAGTTGGACAGCATAGCCTGACCTCTCAATGTTTACTAATAATGCCAAGCCATTTCAAAAGTGAGAACAAGAGTTAAAAATGCAAAGCGGAGAGCAGCCTTGCCGTGCACTTTGTTGCTTATTGTCTTCATAACCGAGGGCTGAAATCACCAGCTGCCCCATCTCAAGGTTGGGGTGATATCATGATTGCTGTATTATTTTTTTTTTTTTTGGGGGGGGGGGCGGCAGGGTGGAGTCAGCCCGGTCACTAATAAGAAGTGCAGAAGGGATCTGGGGAGTTTGCTGTGAGCTTGGCGCACCTCCACCCCATCGTAGCGGTGGCTCTGCCTGCCCGAGACAGCATGACATTATAATTTAACTGACCGTTTGCTGGGCAAAGGTCCCACGGCTGAACTCACCACCAAAGTATTTAGGCAATACAGATTTCACAGATTAGGCAGAAATGTATTAAACTCTAATGCGAAAAATGCAGGGCATATAATTTTAGAAGTCCTTAACTCATCAAAATGTTATTGGTCTTCATCGCTGAAGAAAAAAAAGAGGAAAAAAACAGTTGGGTTTTTTTTATTGGAGTCTGTAGTTACCTAACTTGTTATACAAGCAGAAATCATGTTTGCTTCTACAAATCCTCATGATGTTTTGAAAAGCAGAGTGTGCAAACCTGGCTAAGGGACCTGCAGAAAAAATACAAAGGCTGCCGCTAGTTTCTTATTACATGAGAACAGCAATTACTTAGTGAAATTAAGGTGTATTATCCACAGGAGTTTTCTTCTGAATTTACTGTAAGAAAGTTTTCCTGATGATTCTAGCAGTTGTGTAGTCTCGTACGATTTTTTTTATTATTATTATTTTTTCCCTACCAGGACAGAGGTCTCCTCCACAATTACAATTCCATATACAGCTTGATTCTGTGTTAGTTTTATTTTTATTTAAAACACCTAAAACAGAAGCAAAAGCCAGGACTGTGTTTGAAAGGTCCCTCCTTCTGCCTTTCTCAGAAAGTGTTAAATGATTTCAGGAGCCAATTGCAGGGGGATTTTGTTTTTTCCTTCGATCCATAAACCATTTCAGGAGTGAGTAAGTGATGGTGGGGCTGGGGAAGTCGATGATGTTTTGCCTGGAACGGTTGTTTCTGTATGTGAGATTTCATGCCCTCCCGATGCTGATTTTGTCCCCAAACTACTAATCCCTTTTGACATAGTAAATGACCATGGAGATGGCTGCGTGGAGAAACAAAGACCGGAGTCTGCTTTAGGAGCAGCAGATGTTTTTGAGATAGATAGATAGGTAGATGGATAGATAGATACATAGCCACCAGTAGGAAAGAGTCTCTGAAAAAAGTGCTCAGCCTTTGAAGGTTCACCAATTTGCTCGCTGCGATTGAGCATTTTAAAAAAATCCTCTGTAGAATTGTTTAATCTGCCTGTCATTTATTAGGTGTTTAATTGGTGAATTGGCTAGTAACAGACTAAAAATTATTCAGTCTTCTGGAAAATATATATAAAATCGTATTTTTTTTTCTCCCCCAAATGATTGCAGAACATGATCAGTAATTTTTACTGTTTGCAGCCGTCAGTATTGACTAATGCATAGCTGTTCAGCTTAGTTGTAATCAGAGTCAAATGAAAAGATTTACTTTATTTTAAGCAAGCAAAACAACTCTAAAATGTAGGAAATTTAACAGTAATCCTTGTATTTTAAAAAATGCTGCATGGCTTGAATGAATATTCAGTGTTACAAACCCTTTCATTCCTTGGTGAGTAACTACAGCCACCTTAGCCATTAGTTAAAAGACCCAGTTCCAGACAAAATTGCTTACCTTCTTGATAGCAATTTAACTTTCTGGCTTTTTTATAGTATCATCACCAGGGCAAAGCCATAGGGTTGTTTGCAGTTTAATTGTTGCTTTTATCTGGGGACTTAGCTTTACTGTAATGGAACTGAGCAAAGAGGCTGTTTTCATCTGTGCACAAGAAAAATTAAAAACCAAGAGACTGGGTTTAGATGTGCCTGAAACACTGCCCACAGATGAAATCTCAGAAAGACATTGTTTGAAAGCAGTTCATTTGCTTGTGTCTTAAATTTTCTCTTTTTCCCTTTTCTTTTCTTCTTTTTTTTTTTTTTTTTTTTTTTTTTTTTTTTTTTTTTTTTTTTTACCACAATTAAAATGGGAAAAATGGAGGGAGGGAGTGCTGAGAGGCAGGAGAGCTTTGGTCCTCATAGATCAAGTTTTATGGCCAAAAATATAGCTGCTTACATACGTGGTGAGCAACAAATAGAGGTGGGACCACAACTTTGGAGTACTGGTGTAACACTGGAATTAGGAGAAAGTCAGAAGAAAGAGCAGCCCAGGGAAGTTTTGGTAGGAGTCACAGCTGAGGGTAAGCATTCAAGTCTGGATTTGAGAGTGTTCTTCAGTTTGGATGGATTTGTGATGGTCAGGGTACCAAAAGCATCATTAGCTTATTTATTCTGACACCCTGTCATCTTGCACTTCTCCTCTGGCAGCCCCTGAACACACATAGCTCCCGGGCAGCCTCTGTCTGGGATTGGCATGCAGCACCCGTCCCATGGGTAACAGACTGTCCGTCTGTTCTCCTGGCTCCTCTCGGACAGGGGAGCCAGGGTACCTGTGACACATGTTTTTAAAACCCTGAGGGACCTGATAATACTTTACTATGTATACAGAGCACCACTAATACTTGCTCAGAGTGTAAGGTACTTGCTGGGGTAGCCAGTTACGTCTGTGAGATCACCCCGTCCTACACCAGAGAAAACTCCGGACATACTCAAAGTGACGACTTCTAATTATCATCAAATACCAATTGATTTACTTTTAAACAGCAGCCACTGCTTTTTCTCCCCTAAAATTTATACAGTGTTCACAGTTAACCCCCAGTGCGACTAGTGGCTGTGCCACTAGAGGGTATCTTTGAACCACTGTCACCACACTGGGACCTTCAGCGAAGCATTGCCAGCACCATCTCAGTGCTCACTGGCTGACCCTCTTCCTCTGGCACATTTGCGCTTGGGCATCAGTGGATGAGCTGTCCCATGGCCAAGAAATCGTTACCAATTTGGGGTTGCATGAGTTGCTCGGTGCTGACAGACAATGCCCACAACTTAGGTGCAGGTTTGGGGTTGCTCTACAACCAGCTTATGGTTGTCCCATACATCAGTTGAGGTATTAGCAGCTCCCCCATAACTTTGGGGGGAAAAAAGTCTGATTATTTTAGCAGTTTTCCTTCAGTTAGAAATTAAAGAGCTCAGCAATACCTCAAAGCTCAGGGAAAAAAAAAAAAACAAAACAAACCCAAAACTATGCTTGAAACCTGCTGCTTTAGTCCTTTATGAAGGCGGTTGGTTTCTACTTAAAATGTCTGTGGGTTTCACTGAACAGGTTTTTGTCGATTGTAAAGTCCTCAGCAAAAATGGTGTGATTTTTTCTTCCTTATGTAATCATCTCCCTGAGGACAAAATGTATACAGTAATCACATTGTTTGAGGGAAAAAATTAAAATTCCTCTTTTGCATTTTGTAAGAATTAAAAGGAAATAAGATCTTTTTTGCATAGGTTTCTATGTGTGCAGAGACTGGCAGGTGGGAAGCGTGCAGGAGGCTGTTAGGTTACTGTGGCAATTAGTTTTAAAAAATTAAAGCTTTGCTTTTTTTTTTTTTGGACTACTTGGTGTTTGAGTGCCTTGACCAGACCTGTGATGTGCCTGCCTGCTCAGTAGTGGCAATGGAAACTACTTGATGGGTTTTACCAACACTGGAAGTAGCTCATTGTGTGGTAGATTTTCATATTCTATTAAAAATAAACTCTGTGGAAGGCAAAATGGTATGAGCTCAGATCGGCATCGAGGCTAATACAAGTTGCTGATGCTAGCAGATGTCTTGTAGCTGTTTAACATTGTTGTAGTGAGAGGTCCGTTTTTATGCGTGTCTTGATAGCACTTGAGCAATCTCAGCACTAAACAGACCTTTCTAGGCTCTTTCTGTTTTTCCATGCATCACATAATGACTGTACTCAGTAGAAGTGAAGTTTTCATGTACGTGAAGACACCTACAGGTTCATGCTTTGGTATATGAATAACTTCAGTTCTTGTGTGTAGCTGTTCCTTGGATGGGGAAATGGGGAAGTACTATCATCTTCATTACCAGCCAGGGGCGGCATTGGTCAGGTTGCCCTAGGGATACATCCAAGATTCTGTGAGTACATTTATAATGGAAAAATAACATAATTTGGAAAATATTACTCTATATAAAGGGCCTTGAGATGGAGATTTACAACCCTCTCTGCATCTCCTCACTTTTCCACAGTTTCCTGCAGTGCACAACTGAAGAATTCAAAACAACTTTCAAGCCCGTGCACGTGGGTACCCTGGCATGAACTGAAGGCACAAAAAGGTGTTCATCCAAGAGGGCTTGCAATGAGCTTTCTTAATCAGGAAAGATTGTGGGTGTCTGCATCATGTTTATTAAGAAGTTCCATTGCTTTGACTTTTTTTCCTTGCTGTAATTTCAGTTCTGCCATGTTTGTGCTGGAGCTGTTAGACGGAGAAGCAATTGCTTGCTCTCTGCTCAGCTTTCCAGTATTGCTTAGGTGGCATCTTGACGTGGGAAATGGGGTGTTTGCAACCTCGTGTAGGTTTTGAACAGAAACTGCGTAGATTGAAGAGAGAAAACGGAGGGAAAAGGCCTTTTACTGAGGAACCACAGACACAGACCTCTTGTTTCATTTAAATACTGGCCTGTACAGGCAGTAGTTTATGGATGCTAAGCAATTCAGTCCATTTTCTTGCAAACAAAATGTCAGAGGATGGGGAACCAGAGTTTGGAGAGGTGTATTTGGGTGGGATATTTGCACATTAGAGCTTTTTGCCCCATGTGACATCTCTAGCCTTTCATTATGGTAAATGAGAAGTGCAGCAGGGAAAAAATTAATAGCTTCGCAGATGCTGCAAAGGCTAAAGGAGGTATTTCAAAGGAGAACACGAAGACAAGTGCCACGGACAAAGGTGGCCATTGGGTAGGTTTCCCAGGGGGTTTTGCAGCCTGTGCCGGATGCTCTGTTATTTTCTCCTTATCCCCTTGTGCCCTGTGTGTAAAGCAAGACATGATCACAAATGGGAAGCACAACATAAGAGAACTTAGTTTCCTGGTCAAAACATGAGGCTGTTGATGGAGGAAATAATGGATCTCATTGAAAAAACTAACATGAGATTGAATTTAAAACTGTACTGTGTGGCAGCCCAAGGTGTTCAGCCAGCCAGGCTCTCACCTTGTAAGAAGATAGGAGATGGACTTCGTTACTGTGGCATAATAGTACAAGGTTTTATAATGGGTTTGTTCAAGGTGGTTTGAGTGTTCCTGCATTTGTTCATGAGCCAAAGTAACACATCTGCCATTGTTAAATTTTTGTTGCAGAACGGTAGTAATGCCCATTGCCAATGAATTTGCCCCAGATGTTGTGCTGGTGTCATCTGGTTTTGATGCAGTGGAAGGCCATCCCACACCTCTTGGAGGATATAATCTATCAGCGAAATGTAAGTTGTGGATTTACAAGAGCCAATATCCGAAAGTGGTATAAATTGTTGCTGTCCTAGGGACTAAAGTACAGTATTTGCAGGTTTTGTATTTTGGGGTCAATCTTTAGATCTTTCTTTTCAATGGCAAACTTTTCCGCATTTTGCTTTGAATTTTCATGTGTTTTGTCACTGCACCGTATATATTTTGGTCTGGCTGAAGCCCTCATTTTCTAGAAGCATTGCATATTCAATTTTGAGTGCAAATAAATTATGTAAGGAAGTTATCAATTGGTTTGTAGTGACATCTCTGCAGAAGACAGCTGCTGAATTAGTTATGCTTGTTTTAGTGCAAAATTGCAGAAAGAGGCAACGCCAGATGTAAACAGTGTACCTTGCTCCGAATTCTAGTAGAAGCCCATTTCTCCAAGATACCTTATTAAAAATTCCAACTGAATATTTTTGTTCTCCACCTTTGAAGCAATTATATGGGGCAATAAGAACCTCCTTTTTGCTCTGGATACGTGAAGTTTTGCATTGCACAGGAGATGCACTGAAATCCCTTCCCCTCCCCTTGGTTATGCTGGGTTTATCTGGCACTGTTTCATTCAAGTCAATCGAGAAGACAGTTTTTTGTGCAAAAGGATTTCATTATTATTTTTTAAGAGTTTGTTTCAGCCAGGAACTTATTCTCTACAGTGAACTTCAGAATCTTGTAAGGAAGCTGAACCTATAAACTTTATATAATAATAAAGTGAAATAGATTTACAAGAGACCAGTTATTTAAAATATCCAGAAACACTTTGTAATGAGAAGGTCTTGTTTACCTGCTTGTTGAATTTCCCTTGCTCTGCTGCTCACGAAACAGTTATGGGCTCAGGCGTGAATCTGTTTGTCTGGCTGATAATTTGTCAATTTGCAAAAGTGCTCATGGGGGTCACTGCAAAACAGAAAACAGGGAGCTTGGATGGAGGGTAAAAATGCCCTGGATTTTCTTTTGTTTGGATTTTTTTTTTTTTTGAGGGGGAATGTTGCTTTGAGGACATGTTTTTTAAATCCTCACAGCTTGGTTCTGTTTTGTTTAAAGGGTAGAAATGTATTGTGTGTAATATGATCAAAGTCCTGGGTGCCCCAGGAATTTTTATAGCACATTATATACAGGAAGAAACGTCTGTTAAGAACTAGATGTCAAATATCTCTGGGGCACTGCGATGCTGCTATCGCAACTGAAAGCACCGGCAGCAATTTTACTGATTTCCCCTTTTCCTCCTCTCTTCGCCCATGCCTCCCCCATGACTGCTCTGACTTTGCATCTTCCAAAGCAGGGCAAAAAGCCGCCTCCTTCCACCCTCCTTCGTTCCTTCTAAAGGAGCTACTTGCTGCTATATTTAATTCAGGGCACTTAGGGGTGGAAGGGAGGATGGCGATGCCTCTCACTGGGGATAAACTCCAGCGAAGTGCTCGTGGGGGAGATATGGATCTGTCCTGTAGCACACACGGCTGAGTTGGTCCAGGGGGGATCTATGGCTGGAATTCTGCAGCGAACGCATTAAAATCCAACCTGGCTTATATTATGCGTTGAGTCCTTTCAGATCCCTTGTGGTTTTTTAATGTGATGTAATTCCTTTCTATAATTCTTTGATCCTTCGCCAGGAGCCTGATTCCAGCCTCAACCTTTGCCCTTCTCCTGCATTTCCTCTTTTCCCTCCTTACAGGCTTCGGGTACCTGACGAAGCAGCTGATGGGCCTGGCCGGAGGTCGCGTCGTCCTGGCTCTTGAAGGAGGCCACGACCTGACCGCTATTTGCGATGCCTCGGAAGCGTGTGTTTCTGCTTTGCTGGGAAACGAGGTATGGAGACAGGCAAAACCAGGGGCCACAACCTCCGCTCTCCTTGAATTTGGGCTTCTCATCCTCCAAAACAGTTAATCCACCAAATTTTTATCATTGAATTGGGTCCTTTTGACACACCTTGATTTAAAGAGTGCATGCTTTATTTGTTTAAAAACTACCTGTATTTGGCAATCTGTATTATAAGGATTGTAATAGCTAAGGATTTAATTTGGGTTTAGTTTTTATCCAAATAGTTTGGTTTATACTCTTTGGAAAAGAACTAATTCATTTAGTTTCTTTCTGAAGTCATTATCCAAGCATTCCTGTTTCTTTGCAGACCCCCTCTTTAAGTACTACAGTCTGTACCTACTGCGTGCGGCAGCTTGCTTGTCATTGTTTTCAATTGTATTTTTCACTTGATGTTATATTTTCTATCTTCTGCACATTGGTGTGTTGGAAAAGGCTCAGCTGTATGGCAGAAGTCAGCCGGAAAGGCCAGGGTATGTGATTACAAGATAAGAGCAAGACAGAGAAGTACACCAAGGAAATCTAGGTTTTTGGTTCTGGGGAGGTCAGGGTATTTTCCTACAGAGGAAACTTTAGATACTTCTGCTTTTCTGCCTTTCACACACTCACACACAATGGGATGACATTAAGTGAAGGCAAAAGTAATTCCTGGACACATCTTTAAGTACAAGCTTAACGTATCCCACACACAGTGGGATTAAGGAAGAAATTATTTAGATTCCCTGTGCCCATCCTTCTTGATGCAGCCTAGCCAGCAGCATCCGCTGTAGCTGGCACCGAACGGGCAGCTCACACCTACATTTCTTCCAATGTGGTTGATAATTAAGAAGTCCAGAGTGGCAGCATTTGACAGATCTTTGGGCTCAGGAAGTTCACAGTCATGTACTACAGAAATACAGCACCAAGGAAATAGAGAAATCAGATACTGGCAGTGAAATCCCAGACTGGGGCTCTTGATGCATTTGCTATGTCTGTACCATTGCATACACTTCTGTTCAAGAGGCATTTTTCTGTATAATTTGCAGACTTTTGAGTATGAGTAACTGGTTAGTTTGGGTCAAGCTTCCCTTCTGGTTCATTGGTCTTATTTTTTTCATGTGGTGCTTAGGGACATGGTTTAGCAGTGCACTTGGCAGTGCTAGGTTAACAGTTGGACTTGATGATCTTAAAGGTCCTTTTCAATTTAACTGATTCTATGATTCTGTTTTTTTGGACACCTGTTCTTCACACACAATCCAAATGTTTGACTCCTGGATGGGTACAGTAGACTGCAAAAGTGCATTGCATCAGTTTTCCACCTCGCTCAGAGAAGCAGGTCCTTGCTCAGCCTGCAGTCCCAGGGACCATCCCCACTCAGTATCTGCTGCAGGTGTCCTGGTGTAACATGGGCTCTGGAGCTGTTCAAAACAATCATTGAGGGTTGACAGCATGAAATAAAACAACAGCACAGTGTGATTCCTTAGGCTACATGTAACTAAAAATTTCAGTCTTGGGAGAAAGCAATCACACCAATTTGAAGCTGGCGGTAGCTGTGAAACCTTGGGCAGCATTAATGCCTTTGCTAGTGTGTTTGAATGTTTTTAGGCTGCCTCTTTAATTAAGAGATTGCCCTCAGTACCTTGTGGAAACAAGCATATCTCAAAAGGACACAAGGAGCCTGCTGAGATGACCTCTGATCAAGCAGATTTCTGAAGGCAGTTGTCTGTCACAGGGAGAGAAATCTGCCTGTGTGTCAGATGGTGAAAGAAGTAAGTTCCTCCTAAAGCTTTCACCTGCCTTGGACAGCACAACCAGGGTCTCTCATCACCACCCTTTGCTGAAGAACCCCTTGGTGCAGGAGCCGAGGGAGGACATGTGGTCAACATCTGAAGGTGTAGCACCAAACAGAGGAGAGGCCAAGCAGTATTGCAGCTCTGGGTCTGCCTCCAGTGGGAGCTGATTTCTGGGGATGGTGGTGAGTCACCATAAGCAGACTTGCTCTGACTCACAGCTGCGGTTCAGTGACCATCAGCCTTTCTCAGGTCTGGGAAGTTGGAGCAGGGAGCTTGGATCTGCATGGAGGTGCAGATCAGCTGTTTGACTTCCAGCCTTTTGGAGAGGTGCTCTGTCTTGTAGTATCCACACTCCATGCAAAGGACAACAGTGCCTAGGGAAACCTCACTAAACAGTCCAAAAGATAAAACAGCTGGGGTTCATCAAAAGCATCTGCTTCAATCATCTAGCATCCCATCTCCAAGCATCCAGAGAGCATCCACTCCTTGTGCTTGGCCAGGCAGTTCTGATAAGGCTCTCAGCATGGGTAACTGATCCAGCATGCCAACCTGTGCTCAGCCCTCAGGACATACAAAAACTCAGAAGCCAGCTGCTACATCAGCATGGAAGAAATGGAGTTTTTATTGCAGCACCCATCTCTTGTAAACTGACGGCTGGTGGCACTGTTGTCACCATGGACAATTCCTCTAGCTCCATCCACTTTTGGGTGTATTTGGCTCTAGTGGCAGAGGGATGCACTTTGAAGGGGAGACAGAGGAAATGACGCATGAAGGATGTCATTCCGTTTGCTTAACGTGCTCCTACGGTTGCAGGCGGGTGACCACAATGTGATGTGAGGATCTGCATGCAATAAATAAGCACTTAATCCAAGCCACGAACGTGTTTGGAAGTGTGAGGCTTTGGGGAGAACTCAGCACTCACGATAGCTTGAATGTAGTCAACTGCCTGAGTGGTTTCATTTAGCAGAGTGAATATTGATCCTTAAAGGTAAAAAAACATTTATTTTTTTAACCACTGAATCAGGACAGCTATAAGGCGCTTTAAAATACTTAAAGATGGACCTGTTCTCACTTTCCCTAGGTGGGCTATAAGACTGTGCAGATATCATGATAATGTTCTCTGACTTGCACATCAAAAAGCAGGAAACGCTAGTTTTATCAAGGTCTTTTATAAAATCTTTTTAATGCAAGGAAGTTGGAGGGAACTGCTGTTGCTTTGTCCCACGGCCCTTTGATGAAGTTTGATATACAGCGTGTTAGACAATTTTGCATGCGTGCACATGGACAACCAGCTGCAGCCGTTGACTGGCTGCAGGGAGGTTTGCTCACTGAAGAGTGGTGCCGGAGTTACATGGGGAAATGGTAGGAAATTAGGGGAACAGTGCCAGTCTCCAAAGCGTCTGCATTCACCGGCAAAGATTAAAACTCCCACTTTGGAAAAAGCGTTATGCAAAGGCAAGAGCCGGCTTGTTCCCAACTGTCCAGGAAATTAAAACAGAGCTTTAGCTTTGCAGCAGATTATTTTGATGTGAAATGAGTTAGTGCTGGGTGAGGTTGCTTGAAAATGTACGTACATTGCTTTAGTTAAAAATTTAGTTGTGCAAAACTAACACAACTTGAGTTGAAAAATCAAAGGCAAGCATGATGCAGGGAAGATCTGATGATGATAATTTAGACCAGAAAGCCACCATGCTTCTTCCATTACTCAAAACAGCCCCTGACAGCAGTGCGCCAGCAGCGCTGGAGGGCAGAGGATGCAGCAACCGTGCGAAGCTACTCACTGCATCATGGGCATCACCAGCCTTTACTCTTCAAACCAACTTCTGCCCCATGGCCAATGCCATTTGTGAACTGTCTGTTCCCAGGGAGTGATGCTGCTATTTACGCTCCAGGGCATCCATAGCATTTGCTGCCCCAGGCTAGGACTCATGCCAGCACCATGCCTGGAGCAGGGTGTGGAGCTCCTATGTCATGGGAGCTGCTAGCAGCAGGGACAGAGATGGGAGGCACTTGCTGGGGGATGTGAGCATGGAGGCATATGCTGGGAGTACTGGTCCTGGAGCTGAGCAGCTATCGCAGTGCTGCCTGTTGCTGCTACAAATGCTTTCTCATTTTTCACACAGAAGTGGCAGAGGTGTGTCCGGTGTCAGACTCTGGACATCTCAAATAAACAAGAAGGTGATAATAAGGAGTTGCTTAAAATTAGTTCTCTAATGCCCAGAGGCTGAGGAAAGCAATGGGTGAGTCTGTTGTCTTTGAACGTTATTTCAGGAGGAGGAGCATGCAGTGGAAACGATTCATCTGTGAATGTGTGTGCACATGTTTGGCCGGGCTGCCTGATGTTGCGTGCTTTGTATCAATATCAACCAAGAGGTGTTAGAAAGCTCGTACTTAAAGATTTGTCCAGGAATTACTTTTGCCTTCACTTAATGTCATACAGAAGCCAGTTTGCGCCAGAATTATTCTTAGAGTGGAGAATTTATAAAAAGTGCAATCTGTAATTATTAAATCTGGAATGGAGCAATTTCTAGTCCTCATGAAGTACCTATCAAATGGCTGACATCTGGTAGCAAGAGCAGATCTCTTGGCTGGAGCTTCTCTTGGCTTTGAACAGAAGTTGCAGTTAAGCTTTGCTGTAGATCTTTTTAACTATTAAACTGTGGCTGCCTCTTTGCTGGGGAGTATCCCTGGATGGGCCTTGACTACTATTTTCAGACACAGTTAACATATCTTGTTTTAGATACCCAACCTTGGAGGTCTGTTCATGTTCTTTGAGGATAACTGAGGCAGCGGGGGGTGGGGGGTCAAGGGAGAAAGAAAAAAGATGGGCTTGGAGATCATCAGTTCTGCTGAATGTTTTTTCTTGAGTATTTAGTTGGTTGTGAGATGTCTTGAGGTCATGTGAATCAAATCCAAGCACTTGGCCATGTACGTGAGCCAAGTAGAGTTGCTCTGCTGGGACATCCTTACCTACCAGGCCCCTGCTGTGCCAGAGGAAACCAATATTCTCCAGTATTACCTCTTGAAAGCAAATAATGCCATCTCCTTCTCTTGGAAGACCTTTTTATAATTTTGCGTTATTTTTCATTTTTTGTTTTTTAATAAATTGGAAGATCTGCACTGCAGATCTATCTACTTTCCTAAGGAGGCATGCTGGTGCCTCAGAGGGAGGAAGCCCTAACTCCTGCCTGCTGTTGGAGCCATGCCTGTGCAGTATTACTGTGCTGCTGCTGTTTCCAAAGGATGGCAGGAGCCACATGAATATATCTTTGGGTCTTCGCTGGCTTTTCAGGAAAAAAAAAACAACACAGCAAACGAATAACTGTGAGTTGGTTTTGAGTCCAAGTTTCTTGCCCAGTGGGAATCAAAGCAAGCATCATAACTACAACAATAAAAGGTTTAATAACTTCATAAAGAGCAAGGAGACGGTTTTAGCTCTTCAGAGGACAGTCGTCACCTCCTCAAGGTGGCAAATAAAAACTAAAACAACCCTCCAGCAGCATTGCCAGGGGCCTTCCTCTGGGAGAGGACACACATGCTCTCACTGCAGAACAGACTTTGCCAGGGATGCGACCCCATGGTCTTGATGAAGGAGGGTATTCGAGGCTTGTTGTCTTTACTGATGTTTTCTGTCACCAGAAGAGCCCCGTCTTGCTGCTCTGTGGCACCCTCCTCCTGAATGAGTGGGGTAAAAAATACCACAAAGAAGGATGCAGTTTTCAGGGTGTTGATCTAATTTCTCCTTTTCTGTACTGACTGAAGGCTGCTGGGCCTGGGAAGGATGCAGACAGAGCTTTCTATCAGGCGAGAGGAAAGTAGCTCATAGAAAACAGGAGGAAAAACCATCAAGCAAGGAGAGGGTATTTCTCTTGCTCTCACTCTCACACCCCTGCCCTGACTACTGAGCGCTTTCATGCCTCTAAAAAGAAATGGGAAAGGCAACGTCCTTCATTGCTGAAGGGAGATCTGTAGTTACTGCCCATGGGTTACTCTAGATGCATCTGTCCGTGCCAATGCAAAAGTGAACTAGATCCCCTGGTAGTTTTGTAACCCCTCAACTGCAAACTGAAAGGGCAGCTCTCTCCTGGTGGTAGCAGAGCTTGCATCTGAAAACAAGCAATATGTGCACCTAGTTTGGACGTTATTTTTCTATATAGCAAGTCTCAGGTATGCAGAAGCTTTTTGCTCTTGAACACTATTATTTTAGGAGTAATTTAATTTTTTTAAAAAAAACATCTGTACTGATCAAAGCACAGTCTCAGTGGTCTACCCTACCACTGTTAGCCAGCACCACTCGGTCGGCAGAGGTGTGTGCTCCCTGACTGGTACAGCTGGGATGGCCGAGACCTCTAACAGAGACATAGCTCTGGTAGCAAAACCACCTGCTTGCCGGGATAGCTTCTTTCACAGCCATGGGCTGGAGTGATCTATCCTGGTGGCAGTGTGGGTTTGCTAGTGGGAACGGCATCCAAACCAGCACTTGGCCATTACAGTCCTGCAAGGCAACTCCATCAGCATCATACTGCCCATATGGGTTTCTTATACAGGCTTTTACAGGTAGTTCCACACTGCAGAGCTTTTCTCAAGTGTAAGTGGAGATGGACTTAGAAGAATAACTGGAGAATGACTTAGAGAAGCTTCTTTAGAGTGGCATTTCCTAATTCATCTCTCTCTAGCAAAATGAATAGACTCTTATTGTTCCATGTTCCTCGTTACGTAAATTATTAGTGGTTTGATGTATTTTTTTAACAGTCGGTAACAAAGACAGCACTGCTTCTTTGAGGGTGGGATGTACACTAAAGCAAAACAGAAATCATCTATTTACCATTTGCATTTACAGCATAAAAGCAGCCAAGCCCAGAAAGATACCTACTTGTTATGTGCATTTACACTGAACATTTTTGGGAAGCATTCTGTGTCATCTTTCAGCTTAAAGTCTCAATACCAGCGGCATGTTCTTGCTGTCGCCTTTTTGTATAAAGAGCAAAGGAGAGCTGGAGAGGGACTTTTTACAAGGGCGTGTAGCATTAGGATGAGGGGTAATGGCTTCAAACTGGAAGAGGGTAGATTTAGATTAGATATTAGGAAGAAATTTTTCACTCTGTGGGGGGTGAGACACTGGAACAGGTTGCCCAAGGAAGTAGTGGATGCCCCCTCCCTGGAAGTGTTCAAGGCCAGGCTGGATGGGGCTTTGAGCAACCTGGTCTAGTGGGAGGGGTCCCTGCCCAGGGCAGAGGGGTTGGAACTAGATTGTCTTTAAGGTCCCTTCCAACCTAAACCATTCTATGATTCTATGAAAGCAGCCAGCATCAAAGAGCCAAATTTTAATACCTCGTTATAAGCCTTACCTGTAACTTCAAGGCGATTTTTTAAAAAGATTAGCATACAGATCTAATGCTGCTCTGCCTGGCAAGACTAGCCCAGCAGCTGGTAAGAGGCATCGATGGTGACTGAAGTTATATAGTCATGCTGAGTGTGGCTTTAAAGCAGTTGCTGTTTCTCTGTACCAAAATCAGGCTACCTACTCTTAGGGTACAGATCTTTTCAGTTATGAGTTAATAAATACACTAGATTTAGGTATTTAGAAAAATTAAAAAGCTACCCACCCCGGTTATTTCTTTAGAGGAAAAACAGAAGTGTGGCTGTTACCTTAAGTCCCTTTTATTTGCATATTGTTTTGTTTTAATAGTGAAAACTTTGCAAAATGTAGATCTGAGCAATAGCTTATAAAGATCCATTGTAAAAGCAGCCTTGTTTTTGTGGTCTGTGTAGCAGTGTCTCTTCATAGTCTACATCAGTGGCTACAGTGGCTGCTGAGCCCAGTGGAGCTGCAGCATTTTGCATGTGGAAGAGCATCAGGCTGGAGGAGGCTGCATTCCTCCTGCTGTATCACAACAGCACCGAGAAAGTCTGTATATTTTGGACATTTAACTAAAGGCGGATAATAGGAATCAGGGGAATGGGGTGGAGGCTTGATACAATAGAGCCACTTGCTAAATCACATTTAATGCCTGGTCTCTAGCTTGAGATAACATTTCTTTGGTATTTCTCTCTCTTTCCAGCTTGACCCTCTTCCAGAAAAGGTTTTCCAGCAGAGAGCAAATGCTAATGCGGTGCATTCAATGGAGAAAGTAATCGAGATACACAGTGAGTATAGCTCCATTCACCCAGCTGGTTTGCTGTTGGGTTGCCCTGTGGGACACCCCTCTGACTTCTCCATCATCCTGGCAACTCCATGTTCCATCATCCTAATTTACAGGTGGTCACTGCACTGTGAACTGGATTGGTGCAGCCACAAGCTGGTCTTACTGTGTGTGCAGTAGTGTATTGAGCGATGGATGGGGAACAGTCTATTCAGGGAAACGCTTTGGTGCTTGAGGAGGAATTTGTATTAAAACCTAGAAAAGCTCTGTAAAGGACAGGCTGTCCTGCACTTTAGAGTGTGCCCTTATCTCTTCAAAAGCAATTCAAGTATCTCCAATTAACATAGATCTTGTTGGGTGTTGAGGCATCTATTAATTAAGAATGGATAGGGTTGAAAGTTGACAGATAAAACAGATGAAGTTGCTAACACTGTAGGTTTATTTAGCTGCGGGTGGGGTGGGAGAGGTGTGTAAAATTATCGTGGTTGAAGCTTTCCTGGGGACATTCTTGAGGGATGGAGTGAAAGAGCCTGAGTAACCTGGAAATCTGACTGCTAGGTCCTGACATCTTTCTGCTTCAAACATTTGTCATCTAAAACAGGAGGGGGCTAGTCTCCATTTTACAGGGCAAAAATGGAGCTTAAAAGATTCCAAAGCATTATTTTTTTTTTTTTCCCCTGAAAAATGCCCAGTGGCTTTAGAAATTTGAATTCCATTTCCAGAAGCTGCTCTGTGGAGTGAATGCTCAGCACTGATGGGACACCTCTGCAGCACTTTGAGCCAGGCATTGATTTTTTTTTATTGTTTTTGTCTTAAAATGAACCGAGAAAACTAAAAGGGGCTTCAAAACAGACCCTCAGATCTCCTCCCCAACACAGAAGAAGCAATAAGTCCCACCTCCCCACCTGCTGGCCTCACTGGAGAAGTTCTTGCTTTCAGGATTTTTGCTGTGGCTTCTTGGCTACCAGCAAATTCAGTGTGTCCTGCTTGCAGGCCAAGAGAATGTCCTTTATTCTTTCCCTCTGAAGCCTTCTCTGTGCTTTTTTCACTGAAAAGGGATTTTTAACATTGCAAACTGCAGACATAAAAAATAAATACAACTTAGACTGTTTCTTTAGTCCTAGGTGATTTGCCTACCAAAGCGTAGCAAGAACGTGGCAGTTAGGAACTGAATGCAGATGACCAGTCCAAATCTAGAATGCATCCCTCCCTCTCACATATTTTTCTTTAGGTTTAAAAGTTTCAGAGGGTTTTGAAGTGAAAAGGGAAGTGTTATTTTTTGAGCACCTAAGTACCCCCTTTCATCAAGGCAGAGGGATGTTGTACCCCTCTATGCAGCTTGGATCCTCACCTCCAGCACCCCATGCGCGTTTGCCCCTTTGAAAATCCAGTTTCCACCTCCCACTGTTACTCCCTAGGCAAAGTAGAGGAGCATCTTTCATTGCCAGACAGCGATTCAGCCCTGGTTTGACATCCTCGGTGTCCTTAAGGGATGCGCAGGTGTATCCTTGTCAATGCTCTCAGTACCTTTTGGATTTAAAACCTACCTTTTCAAGACACAGCAGCATAGCAGCACCATCTTTTAACACAGTAGCACGGCACATAGCTCACAGGGGTCTCTCTGGCTTCACCTTGCAAGCTGGGACTCCCTTGGCACGCATTCCCAGGAGCCCACTTCCACCTGCAGCTTCCTCCACAGCCCTAGGATCTTGAGACTGTCCTTGAAGTGAGAGGGAGTGCAGATCAAGGTTGCATGTTGTATAGGTGTAATGAGTCTTCCCCAGGCAGGTCTCAGACATCTGTTGGGCCTGGGAAAGCAGGAGCGCGGCGCTGGACCTGTTATGGTGCAGGTGCCCTAACTGCATCTTCTCTCCCCAGGCAAGTATTGGCATTCACTCCAGCGTTACGCCTCCACGGTGGGGTACTCCCTGGTTGAGGCACAGAAGTGTGACAATGAGGAGGCAGAGACAGTAACAGCCATGGCATCCCTGTCAGTGGGCGTGAAGCCAGCTGAGAAGAGGTTAGTTGTTTTTCCTTCCCATTTATCATCACATCTCAGAGTCTGCCCAGGCAGGAGGAACCATGGCGGGCAGCCTTCTGGGTTAATCCTCTCCTTTTAACCATTGCATATGCATTCCCTGCATCTCCTGTCCTCTGTGGGTTCTCTAAAGACCTCCTTGGGCTGCAGAACAGCCAGTGCCATGAACTCAGTGTGTGACCTTAGTAAGGTGCCTGACCCTTCTGCTCCACCTGGAGCTGAACGTGGTTTTGGACCGCAAGAGGAAATTGATTTTGCTGCAAAAAAAAATTAACATTGCACAAGTGAAAACCCTTCTTGGCAGCGAGTTTTATTTCCAGGTGAGCAGCTGAGCACACCTGCCTGGTTGGGAAGGTGAAGGGGATGTAATGTGTAAGACTTAGCACCACAAATTGTCCAACTTTGTTGTGCTCAACTGTCTTTTCTCTCTTCATCCCTTCCCCGTCCTGCCTGGCTGTGAAATTGCTCAGACCCGATGATGAACCCATGGAAGAGGAACCTCCCCTGTAGCATTCACCTTTGAGCTGGAGTTCTCCTGTTTGTTCGTCTTCGTCTTGAAGCTCTGCCAAGAAGCTTTCTCTTGTTACTCCTGTGTCCTGTCATGGTTTTTTCCAGAATACAGAAGGACAACCAGGTGTAAAACAAAGCAACCGAAAAAATCTCTCCATATCTATATGCGTCTACAGTATATATTTGCTGAAAAAGAAAAATGCAGGTGAAGAGCAGTAAAGGACTGACATGTTGGGCACTCTTCCTCTGGTCCTCACTGGGAGCAGAAAGGGGAACGATGCCCGTGAAGTCTTTGGCAGAGTTGCCAAAAAAAAAAAAAAAAAGGAAAATCAAAGATTCAACAACACATATGAAAATAAAACAAACAAACCTTAACGTAAAACTGGTGCTTACAATTTGATTACCCACAATTCAGCAATCTCCGCTTGAACCACTTGACCCATCTTGTAGTTTCATTTCTTGGATTTTTTAAATAGCTCTTGCCTGCCTGTGAGTCAATGACATTTTTGTCAAAACCAGAACAATGGGAGATGGTGTACTTTTAATGGGGAGGGGCAGAGAAAGAGGGACTCGACTGACCTCTTGAGAGAAGTCAGACTGAAGGGAGGAAACGGTAGCCCAGATGGAGTCGGCTTTATTGTCTCCAAAGCCATCTGAAGATGAGTTTGTGCCTTTTTTTTTTTAATTGATGGATTTGGTGCAGCTGGATTTTCTGAAGTTTGAGGAACAATGCCTTAAGTAAAAAAAAAAAAAAAACACACAAAAAAAAAACCACCCACAACAACAACAAAAAAGCAAACACAAAGAACACAGCAGTTCGCGAATATTTTTCCTCTGGTTGGGAAAGCCAAGAACTGCCATCAGGAAGGAAGACTTTTTGGCTTGTGCTGGCATGATGGTGGGAAGCAGGCATCAGCTGAACAGAGCGTCTCCAAAAACTGTCTACAAGTTTGGATTTGTTTTGTTTTCTTTCATTGCTGTTTCAAAAAAAAAAAAAAAAAGAAAAAAAAATTAAGGTAGTTGCCAAGAAAGTGGCAAATACTGTTGGGTCTTTGAAATTCAACCATTTTTAAAAACAAATTTTCAAATGTTTTCTCTCTTCTACATTATCTAGTAATTGAACTTATCAATTTGGTTGTTGAAGCATGTATTAGACACAAATGCAGGTTTAAGACTGGAATGCTTTTTATTAAAAGCAACTAGCATGAGATATTGCTTAAATTGTTAGGTATAAATATATATGTGTGTATAATGTATATTCCAAATATATTCCAAGCTTAGAAAATGGATTCCTATGAATTATTGATACAAATATTTATGATGCATTTATAGAAAAATATATGTAATAAATGCATACTGTAACAGTAGCCATTGGAAGCTCCCTAGGGACAGACTTGCGAATTGGAACGTAAAAGGTGCTTTTGGAAAAGGATCCAGGTTGAAACTTGAGGACTTTCAGATGACAGGTTGGAAAGTTTTTCAGAAAGCCAACACGTTAGCCACTGGGCAACTACCCTAAACATTTGTATTTTAATTTAAGGTTTTTAGTTGTGATCCTTTTCTAACAAAAAAAAAAAAAGAGTTTTTTATAGCAAAGACTATGAATTTGCTGTTAATTTTTATATCGATATTTCACAAAACTCTAAAGAAGCCTTGTTTGTGTGACTCTGACATTTATTTTCTATTTGGCAGGTTTCATTTCTGAATGGCAATAGCATCTAAACCTTTTTTCCTCCCACTTTTCTTGCTTGTACATTAATTTCCTTTTTTTATTATTTTTTTCTTTTTTTCTTAAGTCTTTTGTACAGTGAGCAGCTTTCTGCAGGCATAAGGAACTGTGGCAGATTGTCAGAGTTTATTTTTTGGAAAGGGTGCGTTTTATGGAGGAGGAGGGAACACGATGGGCTCTTTTGTATAATGATACCGCCGACTGTATATTTCCTCAGTTCTGTTGTAGTAGCTATGTAAAGAAAATAAGCAGTTTTTTTACCTTCGACATAGTAGTATTCCAATGGGTGATGTCTTTGTCCTCCGTGCGGATCGTAGCAAGCATTACAGGTGGCTGCAGTCGCTGCCGGCCATTGGGAAGGCTTGTCAGACGTTCATGGGACAGCTGGCATTTTTGTCTCCGCCGGACAGACGGACACGCAGACACGCACACACACCTTCCCACGTCCTCTTTCACTCTCTCTCTTTCTCTCCTCTTCTTCCCATTGCTGGTAGGGTTGGAGAACTTTTCCCGAAGGTATTTTTTTCCCCGCCCCGAGGAGGCCATTGCCCTGCGGCAGCCTCGGCTGTCGCCTCCTGCAAACGGTGGGTCAGAGAAGCAGCAAAGCCCTGCCATGAAGAGTTTGAGCAGCTTAGAGGAGACCAGATTGACGTGCGTGCCTTCTTACAGCAGTGTAGGATAGCACTCACCCCTCGTCTGAACAACCATGAGTAGCTTTTTATTATTATTATTATTATTTTATTCTGTTATGATGACGACTGACAGGGTCGCTTCCAGTAACTTATTTTTTTCCAGTTCTCGAAGCGGCCATTTTCATTCCATTCAGGACTCGCTCGCAAGAGGAATTTGAAGCATAATCATATGTGCGAGCAAATGCAAGAGGCTTTTGGTTTATTCCTCAGTTTATAATGCAATTTAAAAACCAGACACTACTGTATTTGAGTTCTGCAAACCCAAGTACGTGTTAAAATTATGAATAGCTTTGGTCGCGTAGGACCATCCTCAACATATTCTAAAAGTAATCTTCCCGTGTAAAAGCATGACGTACCTGGAGATATTGTGGTTTGTTTATTTTTTTACACCGACCACTTTGCTGCTGTGATCTAAAATTAATCTGGCTGCCAAATCTGGTGACTGACTTTAAACTTTCCTTTCTCTGTGAACATGCTGTGGGCAGTAACCACGTTTACACGATCGTTTCTGTTGTCAGCTCTTCCCTGGCCAGTTTTTGTATTTCTCCTGTTGGTCGTGGCAAAGCTTTTTATTTCATTGTTGTGTTCCTGAGAGGTGCTGGCTGGCCATGCTGAGCCGGTTTCTTTTTAAAATTCGGAGGAGCTTCTCAGGATGCCGCCTTCATTTGACATCATTTTGCTGAGCTTTTTGCCAAGGATGGAAAGATTTTTCCCTAGACACTGGAGCTTGTCTCCTCCAAACTCCTGGCGATGTGGATTTGTTTCGCAGCTGCGCCCACTCCCCACGTGAGGTGGGGATGCTCTTCAGGGGCGGTGCAGGCGGAGAGAGGGGATAAAGCCCTCATTTTGAGGCTCACTGGGTTTTTTTCACCTTTTAGCCGTTAACTTCTTCCTTTGAGATGACTTTGCCCTAGGGTGGCTGCACCAGCGGGGCAGGAGCCTGGGATGCTCCTGCATCCCAGCACGGTGCTGCTCAGGGCATCCTTTGTACCTGCTTGGAAAGAAAGGAGCATCTTTAAATCCTCTTTGCAGAGAAGTGAGGCCCGGTTTGCAGTACACAAGTAATCATTGGGGTTTTTGTTGGTTTTGTTTTGTTTTTTTACTTTCGATACAAAACATTCCTTTTATTAGTCTCAGTCATGTATTCATTCCATTCTTCCTTTTGTAAACTTTTTTGGGCCCACATCTTTTATGGGCATTGATATATATAAATATATATATAAATATATATGAATATATTTTTTTAAGTTTCCTACACCTTGAGGTTGCATGGTCTGTAAGGTTGGCATGTCTTTATATTGTATACAGATTTTGCACGCCAAACTTGGCAGCTTTGAAAATGAAAAAAAAAAATTGTGGTTTTGGGGTTTTTTTTGGGTTGTTTTTTTTTTCCCCCCTCTCGTGGCATTTGCGGAGACTAAAGGTTGGGACGTTGTTGTCACACACACATGCACCCACGCACGCACCCACATAGCTGCACACAAAGGAAGGAGAGTGGGAACATTTTTTGCGTCTTACTGAACTTAATAAGAAATTGTGCTTTTTATTGTTAAAAAAAAGAGTAAATAAAAAGGACTACTTAAACATTTCTCATTTTAAGAAGAAAAAAAAAAGATGTTTATCTAGCACTTGTGATTTACCAATAATAGAGTTTATTGTATTTATGTGGAAGCAGTGTTTTTAGGGAAACTACACAGAACACATGAAAGTAAACTGCCTGTGTTGGGTTTTTTTTCCCTTTTAATTTGGGTTGGTATTTTGTTTTGATTTCTTGGCTGGGTGGGGAGGATGGATGCAACCGTTTGCCAACAAATGTAGTCATTAATTCTGAGGAGATGAATGATGAGGACTTTAAAGAGTTAACTCTTCAGCACAGCTGCGTTAACTTTTTTAAAATTACTTTTACATGATGTATTATTGCTAGGTTTCACTTTAAACAGTCGTGTACTGTGCAACACTGTGGTTTAAAACGAGACTTTACATCAAAACGAAAACATGTTTTTGTCATTGTCATGAAGTTGAGCTCGTTCTCAGCTCATCTTCACTTTGTCTTTGATATTGATGAAAAAGTATCCTATTGAAAGAAAATAAATTAACACTTTTCTGTGCTCCATAGTGGAGGCGCTATTTTCCAATTTATGAGGATGACAAACTTATATATATAATATATATATAAAAGTGGGGGGGAGGGGTTGAAACATTATTCACCCAAGAGCTTATTACAGATATGTAGTATCAAAAAGTTGTAACTATATTATATTCTACTTTATACCTATACATGCTCAGTATGACGTCACCATTGGTAGCAGCTACCGGTTTACGCTGTAATTTAGACACAATTTCACTCTTATTATATGGACCCTACTTTAAGTGATGGTAGCATTCTTTGTGCTAAATTTTCTGATGGTCCTTTCTTTTACTTGGTGGAGTTGGAATATTTTTCTCATTCTTGTTTTTGTTTGGGGTTTTTTGTTTTGTTTTGGTTTTTTCTCTTTTCTCTCTTTTTTTTTTTTTTTTTTTACTGGCCAATGGTGTCTTTCTCTGACAGTACCGACTTCAATTTCAACTTTATTAGGAGTCCAGTATTTTGTACCACATTATGACAACTTGTTATTCTTGTGGTGTAAATAAAAAGAAAAAGTTAATTATAGTACCACCTTGGTTTCTGTTGCTGATCTTTTCATCTGGTGCCTTTGGTGTGATGTGATCTGGCATCCACTTTAAACAAAAAATGGTTTCTTGGTGTTAGGGAAGGGGGTCTTGGTGCTGAAGCGGCTTTTTTGTCAAAAGATACCCATGTGTATGTTGGGATGTCCATGGTAGAAGAATTGCTACAGCTTCTTCCCAGTTTCCTTGCTGCTCTGAGATGCGTATTGCCTGCATGTAGGGACTGTAGAATAATAAAAAAAATCCAACTGAAATTGAATTTCCAGCAAGAAGTCCATGAGAGCAGCTGCATTTCCCCCAAAAGCCACCAGTGAGTGAAAACTAGGAAAATTAACAGAGGGAAAAAGTGACATTTTGTGTCTGGCTCTGCCTCATGGAGTTGTTAGTGCTTTGCTTTGCTGTAGCTGGAGCACTTTGAGGGCAGCTGGGTATGGGCCTGCCTGCTTTTAAGCTGGGTCAGTAGGGAGCAAGATGTGAGTCCCAGAGATCCTTGTTGCCATTTCACATGCTACCTGTATCTGCAGGGCTGTGGCATGTCCCCAGTCCAGCAGATGTTCTTCACCTTCAGGGTGAGTCCTGTTTCCATGCCTGATTTTCCAGTTCCGCTCTGCCCAGTTGTGCAGGCTGGGTGGGAGGCTCTCCCGCAAACCCACAGGTCGTGTCTGTGCCCCATCTGAGCAGATCCTCCCTGCTTGCCCACATTGTCCATGCCTCAGGAGATGTTCTCAGTGTTGCCCTCAAGTTCAGATGGGTGAAGCAGATCCACCCTCTTTCTTTCATGGTCTCATTCAGAGATGGTTTCCCTCTATTTAGCCTCTGTATCATCCTGCTTGTCCGTGTATCCCACTGAACCATCTAAAATCAAGCTTCTCCATCTATGTCAACTGCAAGTGTCCTCTGATTACAAGCCAACCAGCTACACTATAGTTCGGATATGCTTTCACTGTCTCCATCCTGGATGGAGAAAGCAAGTCCTTGGGGCTCCCATTTAAGCTAAGGCTGGTGTACCTCTGCAGAGTGGACTTACCTATCATATGGGAACTGCAGCAGAGCAACCCTGGCATGAAAGGGAACAAGTCTGATGCCATCTGCCCTGGAGAGCAGCCTTCAGTTTAGTGTCTCAGCCTATGAGTAGTTTTATGAAGCAGGGAAGAGTAGTCAAAGATAGGCTAGGGACCTGCTCATGGCTCCAGTGTCTGTTATGCCGTTGGCAAACCTAAGCAATTAGCCAAGGAGAAAATCACCTTTCCTGCTGCAAGCCTGGATGCTCGCTTCTTGCTTATGTGGGAATGAGCCAGCCATGATTGGAGATTATCTTTATGGATGTTGCGTTAGCCCATCTGCTCAGCACAGCAGTGCGAGGAGCTGGGGAGTCTGCTGGGCCATATGGACTGATGGTAGAAATAGCAGGTTGATGTTCACAGTCTCTGCAGGGTGCCTGATGAAAGGTGTAGGGGAGAGCACACGGGAAAAATTTGTAATCTTGGGACCATCGTGATTCCCTCATCAATGAAGCATAGCTGCTACCCTGCCTGCTGGCTGCAGTCCTTTGCACATGTGGGGAGCATTGTCCACATTCTCATTGGCTGAGAAATGGAGGCTCAGACTGGGGCAGGATGGCCAGGACAAGGGTGCAAACCCACAACAGGTCCAGGGCATGCGGGGACAAGGCTGTCCAGATGCACACGCCTCTCCTTTTGGGTAAAGAAGCGAAGTTGCTTGTGGCCAAAGCCCGCCTCAGCCATCGCGCTTAAAGATGGCAAGAGGACCAGAGCAGTGATCCTGTGCAATGTCCTGCTCACATGTGTGAGCCTGCATCCTTGCCTATGGCAGCAACAGGGGCACCACCCTGCAGGACTGAGCACCACCTGTTGCTCCAGCTGTAGCTTGGGAAGGTCTGAGCAGGTAGAGCCCATAGTTGTAGGCAGGGTGACAGCCCTGGGATGGGGCTTGCTTTGGGACCACAAGCGATGTGAGGGTGACAGCTGGCTGTAATGTGTGCCAGCACAGCTGAGAGGACGGCTGCAGCTCCTTCAAGAGGAGGTGTAGGGGCTCTTCTGGGCAGAAGGTTGGGAAGGGTCTTCCAGGAGCTGGGGCAGTTCATCTGCTGGTGTGAAATCCCACCGCTGGGTGATCCAGCCCAGCTCTTACAGCCTTGAGGCAGAGAGCTTGTTTTACGGGGAGTGGGGTTGTTTCAAATACGATTTCAGTCTCTATGCAGTGCATTTGTCAGAGGCTGCTAATCCTTTAAGAAGCCCCAGGTCTCACTCTACGAAGCCAAATGTGCACTTTGGGCTCTGATAAATATTCATTGCTGAGTGGTGGTTTTGAGACCCTACAAATTAGAATGAGGGAGGGAGGCTGTTTAAAAGTGCTGGGCTGGATGTTTTGGAGGGCAGCCTGTGACAAGGCTTCCTTTGGTGTCCCTAGGACCCGCAGTATCTGATTATCCACGTCTGCAACAATACTTTTTCCTTCTCCAAATGCACTGGTTAAAACCTGCTGGTCCAGCCCCAGGCATATAGCTTGCTGAGGAGCGGGACCTGGTCCGTGAGTGTTGACATGTCAGGCCTGCAAATGCATCTGTGATTCAGAACTGCCTTAATCTTGCCTGAAACGCTCTGGGCTTGCTGCTCGCTGTGAGCACGTGGACGTAAACCTGACGCAATGCAGCGGGGAGGCTTAAACTCAGTGGCGTGGCACCCATATTTCACTAACTGCTGCTTTAGCCATGGAAATTTTTATAGCCAGAAATTTGTTAATAATGAAGAAAATAATGTTGTGCTGCAATGAATATGCCCCATCCCCTTTGAGGTGGCTCCCTCCTAGCTCCTCTGATGGGTGCCCATGGCTGGGTGCAAGGGATGGATGCTCAGCCAGGCACCGGGATGAGTGCTGCTCTGTACCCTCCCTTGGGCTATTCTAAGGTTACACGGGTCTTTTAATTTATTTTTTAGTCTTTTTAAAGGAGAAAGAGGCTGTTTCTCACTCTGGGCAACAAGACAAGGCTTTGTGCTTTAAATGAATGTGTCTGTAGCAACGGGAGCACTGAAGGGGAAAGAACAGGGTTGGGTATTAAATGTACAGCCTCAGTGCACAGGGGGCAAGAGTTCAGCCTGTGCCAGCAAATATCCCGCTTTTACGACAGGATTTGGATCTGTGCTGAGTGGAAAGTTTCTCCTAAGGCTGGTGCATGGTTGATCTCTCATGGGCTGCTCTGAAGACCACTGAGGGAGCTGGAAACTCATTTGTTCCCCGTGCCTGGATCTTACAGGTAAAAATGTCAGTGTAATCTGCAAAGCTACCCTGGAGAATTGTTTGCTTTTCTCCAGGGGAGGCAGGAGTGGTTTTGATGCTCGCAGGAGGGCAGGTAGCTGTAAGCATAAGGCCTCTGGTCCCCTCCCTAGGCTCCCTAGCTCTGAGCAGAGGTCCTGGTAGGTGAGCTGTGGGTCTCCACTGGGGGCTGTGCAACAGAGCTGGCTCCAAAAGCCATTTTCTCTTGCGATCCTTTTCCAAGAATCCTGGCTGCTCTTTTCCAGGTAAAGTTCAGCTTAGGGCTTTCCACTGCAAAACCGACTGTTGCTAAGCAAGGAAGAACTATTAGTGAAACTCGCTAAGTGGGAATTGAAATGTACTTGCCATTACATAGTAACAGCTTTCGGGAAAACATAGATTTTGGCGATAATGTTGCTGGAAAAAATAGCATGCATGCTAAAAGCCAGGTGCTCAGGGACATTGGTGCCCTTGCAGCAAAGAGGCTGAACTAGGTGCTCAGGAACCTTGTAAGGGGACTGGGAGCTGAGCTTGAGTTCCCGGCGAGGACAGGCTGGAAGGTGTTTCACACTGTTTCCCCCAGAGCAAAATGTTGTGATGAAAAGGTGCAATAGCACAGTCATGTCTGGGAGTTTAAGAGCTTTCTGCCCAAGTATGGGAGGAAAAGCTAAAGCCTGGCCAAGGTGGCAGAAATTTGCTCTGTGGGTGTGACTGCCGTGATTCCCCCAACATTAGAGAAAAGCAACAATCTCACATCCTACATTGGTATAATCACACTAATGCATAAGTGAGAGGGCATGAACTGGCATGTTCAAGAGTCTTGTCCCCTGACAGGTGGTATTTTAGCAAGAGGATGCTCTTCAGGTAAATAGTGGGAGGAAAACAGTGATAGATTTTTTTTTTAAAACAAGCAAACCCAAGCAGGACCAGCCAGCATGGGTGGCTGGCACTTGAAGCTGATGCTCTTTTGTCCTGCCTGCAGACAGCAGTGACCCATGCAATATGTGTCAGCAGCAAATCCAACTCCAAAAAAAATCACATATGAAAGGAATTTAACTCAGGAGATCCTAAAGGGTGAATCAAGGGGCTGTAGATGGGCTGTAGGAACACAAGACAAAGCATGGAAGGAGAATATCCAGAGACTCCACAGTAACTCTATCAAGACAGAGACTTTAAATGCCAGTAAGTGTTTGCTCCAAGGTGGAGCAAATGCAGACTGTGCAGAAAGACAGTTCAGAGACTCTGGAAAGCCTGGCACTGGCCAAATGAGTACATGGTGTGAACTCAGAGCAATGGCGTGGAGCTATTTTGTGTATGAATTAGCAGTTGGCCTCACAGTCTGCCATGGGGTATGGCTGTAATAAGGCATGTGTTTGAAGATGTTTGTTGCCAGGAGAAGAGAGAGGTTCAATGTGAAAAGAAATGCCTTGCCAACTGTGCCTGGAAACAACACTTAGTCAAGTTACGAAGTGACAGGCGATAGATAGATAGATACAGAGAGCCAATAACACTGGGCATTTTGCAAGGGAACCCCAAAGGTTGATGGCATCTGCTGCTAAGACTGTACAATGGAACATACTGATGGCTGCAGGTCAGAATGAAGATATGAACAACCTAATATGAGTCCTAGATGTGCCTAGTGAGGGCAGGTTAGACTCTCAGCCTGCAGGCAGTACATCCAGTCCCTTATTCAGGGGCCTACAGATGTTAAATCGCGTTGTGGTGGGTTGACCTTGGCTGGCAGCTAAGCCCCCACCCAGCCTCTAGATTACTCCCCTACAGCAGGGTAGGAGCGAAGTGGAAGGGCTAAAGTGAGCAAACTCACGGGTCAAGACAAAGTTTAGTAAGTGAAAGGACTGGAGGGGTCAAGCAGCAAAGGCTTGACTAAAGACCGCTGCAAAGCAGAAGGAGGAGGAAGGAAAAGCCGAGGAAAGTGATGGTGAGCCATCTCTGAATGGAAAGGTGCTCCTGCAGGGGCTACCTGGGGAACAGCAATGGGGAACAAATCTCTGGAGGTGCATGAAAACCAGGGCTCCTCAGCAGGGCCATGCAATGCTGTTTGCAGGATAACAGAGAATATATTTTAATAATTGTGAAAGAGATAAAAAGCCAGCTCTATTGGGCTGTGCAGAAGTTGCAATCTGCCTTTTTTATGACAGCATAACTTAGCAAATACAGCTTCTGCTGAGGATGGAGAATTCTTATTTCATGAGTGTGCAAATAGTGTCTCAGTGCATGAATGAAAGGCTTCAGCAGGGAAGAAGCAAATCTTAGAAGAACTAATTACAGGCTCTGAGAAATAGGGATCATCTCTATGTTTACTGAGGGGCTTATCGAGTTGGACCATGCAACTTCTGTGTGATTATAAGGATGTGGAAATCTGGGATGCCACCTGGGAGGTGATTGCACAGAGCTTGGATTTGTTTCTTGAACTCTGTGTCCATCTTCTTACACTACCCCAACCTGAGAGTGCCCAGAAAACCTGAGGCTAGTGCAGAAGCGACCAGTTCTTGGCCAGGAGACCCTCAAACCATCCACAGCTGCACACCTGGGATTGGCTTCTCCTCTGGGACCAACTTGAGGGCTGCACAGGAGCAACAGCAGCAGTGGTCCAGGAGGATGGCTGCCATGTGGTGGCAGGCATCATCCCCCAGGTCCCCTAATGCTGGGCAGCAGCATGCTGCCACCTTGTGCTTTTCTTTCTGAGCTCAGAAAGGGTCCATGAACCTCTCTGGGAGAGCCATGGGGTTTTATTCAGGGCAGTGGGAACGGCAGAAGTCTGCTGTCCATCTTGGCCACCTGCAACAGGAGCCAGTCCCCAAGCATCCTGCGTATCCCCAGCCCAATCCTATGGGGCAGCAGCTGCAGCCACCCACTGCTCCAGCTCCTGGAGGAGTGGGCGGTGCAGCATATGCTTCCAGCTTGAAACGGATATTGTCTCTGGAAGGAAAACAGATGGGGCTGGAGATGAAGTGGGATGGGAGCTTGAGCACAGGGAGAAGCAGGGCTGCCCACAGGGAGGTCCTGCTCTAGGCTGATGGCAGCAGCTCAGAGCTGCCCTCCTGCTTTGCATCTTCCAGCCTGGGGACAAGTCTCCATGCAAGAAATACCCCTGCTACTCAGGCCTAGAGGGACTGCAATGGTGAGCCGGGTGTCTTCTGGATGTCTGTGATGTAAAAACAAACCTCCCTCCCCACAGTTTGGGCGCGTTAAATGCTTCAGGAGCAATAACAAGATGTAACAGTTCAGATCCTGAGAAAAGGTGGTGACACATGTTGCTCCCCTGCTGCAGGACCTCTCTACCTGGCCAAGCTCTTGGGGGCGTATGGGAGTTTAAACAAAACCACCCCAAAACCTCACTCCTGTGTTGTATGCACAGCAGCAGTGGGGAAAACATTTCTTCCTGTACAGGTCTGATCACACAGACAGGGCATCAGTGTGCACCAGCCGCAGACAGGTGCCCTCTACCTGCTTTATTAAAGGCCTTTTGAGTCATCTTTATCTATTTTTTTATTTATTCATTCCTCCACCCCAAGGGGGGAAGGTTTGGAATCTGTAAATTCAATGCAATTTAAAAAAAAAACAAAAAACCAAAACACCAAAAAAAAGGTTTTTACTGTATTTGGGAGGATGTGGGTATGGACAGCATGTGCTTGTGATGTATCAAGCCACAATTATCAAATGGTCAACAGCTTCAGAGGGCCTGCAGGAAAGAGAGACCTGTTTCCTGTTAAATTAGGAAGGGAACGGGGAGCAATTCCTGTGCTTTAAAGGCAATTAAATACCTAGGGTCCTTGAGAAAGCTTTCAGAATTTCACTCTTCAATTACATGTTTTAGTTTGAAGGAGAAAAGAAAAAAAAATAATCCCTCCTTCCCCACTGCATAGAGCAATTTTTTAAATCCTCCCCAATCCCCATGAATAATACAGCCAGCGCAAGCTTAGCAACCACCTTTTAGCCAGCTGGGTTCATTCGGTGGTGAGCAACAGGAATGTCTTGAGCCTATTTATCCAGGAGGTGGGTCTCAGCACTGATGAGGGTCCCTGCCTGGCCTCCAAGCCACGGCCAGCCTTGATAGGGCTGCATTGGGTCTGGTCTCAAATTGTTTTCTGCTGCGCTTCACGATAAGGAAGATTGTGACCAAAGGCAATAAAATATGTCTTTGGGAAAGGTGGAGAGAACTTTTCTGTGAAAGGACAGAAAGCTGAAGCGGAGACAGTGGAAAAGCTCCGCTGGAAGCCCCAGACGTGTCCCAAGCCCATCAATAACCCTGCCAAGTCTGGGGAGCGCTGGGCGAATGCTGGTGCAGCCAAAAGGAGAGGGCCTGCAAACCTCCTGCCGCAGCTGTTTTCGGCCTGGGTGCCGTGGGGATGTCTGCAGGCTGAGGCAGCCAGATCCTCAACCCCACCTCCAAGGGGTGCAGGAGGAGGATGAGGAGGTGCACATGAGGCTGCCGAATTTCTGCAAACTCAAACCACAGAGTGGCTTCCCATAGCTCTGGATGGAACCTGATCAGTGCTGCTTGGTTTCCTCTGGGCTGATTGATGATGGCTTCTAATACATTAATATACTTTTCCCATTTGAGGGGATGGTTGATGTTTAGCATGTGGTTGGTGACATGGCTGTGTGTTTGGCGGTATAACAAATTGTCTTGGCCAGGTTTATCTGTTGGGCTTCATTAGGGACCGCTGTTGTGCCAGATTCTAGGGGTGCTGAAAATGAGACTTGAATTGAATTATTCCTGGTGGGTCGCAGGCTAATTCTTCTTTCATCTAACGCCTTTTCATATTTGACCTCTCTCCCCCTTATCTGTGATGGGTAATTTGATTTGCACTGTTATTTCAAAACAATTCCTTTTGGTTCCCTTTGTGAGTCGAGCAAGGCAGGACTTAAAGACTTAAATATCACAGGCTGCTTCCAAGCTCTGAAGAGGCTTGGAAGGGGGGGAAGGAAGAGCAATCCAACCAGAGCAGTAAAGTATCTGCAGATTTCATTAGGGTTCCTCCGAATTCCTCTCGGATTCGCTCTATGAGAGAGCTGGCACAGAGGTGCGATGGATCACGCCATGGGCTGTCAGAGCCCTTGTTCCTAAGGATCTCAGCTCAACATGATGGTGCTGCCGGTCTGTTTAGCAATTTATTCCTGGTGTGGCGCCATACAGCTCCTCTAGTTAAACCGTGCTGGCATTTGTTTCTGGAGGAAGGAAAATAACACACAAACACGCAACTTTGCAGCTCCCAACCTCCCCTTAGTTGAAAAACATGGTGCCTTGATTTTTGTCTTGGAGCCCAATGTAGCTGGTTTCCTGAGTTCATTGGCAGGGCAGCCAGCAGGTAGCTTGCACAGCCCTTGCCAAAGGGCAGCCGGCACTGCCAGCCTGGCCATCAAAGCAGCCTTAGTGTGTGCTGAGCAGTCTGGGCAGAGGTTGGGCTAAGCCCACGCCACAGCCCTGAGGGCCACCCCATCAGCGTGGAGATGCTGGAAAGGTGTCACTAAGAGCAAATGACCTCCCAAAACCAGGCAGACCTCCTGCCTAAAATCTCAGATTTAGTGTAATTGCGAAAAAATATCATTGTCAAGCTGTGAGTTACCTGCAGCTTGCAGGAGAGGTGAAGTTCAGTATTATTCCTGCAGTGTTGGGCCTCATCATCTGGAGGAGAGACAAACAACATGGGCAACCTGCAGAAGTTGGGGAGAGGGCTGGTACTGAAGGCAGTAGGACATCTCTGGAGATGTCCAGGTGAGAGAGTTTTTGCTCTTCCCCCTTCTCCCTTGTCCCACCGTGGGACCGGTTTCTACATTTCTGTTGCCTTGTCTGAAAGAGGTGTTGCCTGTCTCATCCTCAGCTTTGGGGCCTCAGGGAATTGGAGTTTCGTGGCAGAGCAGGTCAAACAAATGCCAGAGGAAATTAAAAATCACTGCAAAAATGCTGTGAAAAATGCATTGGCTGACAATGCTCAGTGACAGCTCTCAAATCAAGAAAATCTTTCTTGAGAAACTTAAGAATAATCTCCCAGTTTGGGGTTGGATTTTTTTCTCCTTGGGCAAAATTAAAGATGTTAGCTCAAAGTAAAACTTCATATTTTGGCTGGTTGCTGAAAAAGTCAAGTGAAATGGGAAAAGGCAGGTTGACTGCCACCAAAACCATCTGTTGGATTCAGCAGCCTTGCACTTGCCCTCCTGGGTGGTTGGTGAGAGCCAGCATACAGTTCACATGCTTTTTAAAATTCTAGTTGAATTTTCTTCTTTTCCAGACAACTTGGATTTCACTTGGAACCTGTCTGGCAGGATTTGGCTTCCAGCCTGCTTGGAGCCAGGGTCCATAGAGATTAATGACATGGAAAACGAGGAATGCTGACTGTAAAATTCTGAAACTGTGGGGAAAAAGGCAGCTTAGAGGCCGCCTCTGATGAGGAGGTGTGAGACTTGTTCAGGGATGGTGATTGGAGAGGCAAAGGCTCTGGCAGCTCTTTTGGGGGCAACAGCCTCATGTTTAACAAGAGCATCTCTAAAGAAGTCTGACTCCCTTCTCATGAAAGAGCTGGAGTGCCTCAAGTACAGCAAGTCCTTCCCTTCCTCTCCTAAAGGGTGTGATCTAGGTTTCTGCAGTCGAGAACGTGTTCACAAAAATACAGGCCAGCACAGGCTATGGCAGCGAATCAGCCAGAAATGCAGGTTTGTGGTTTCCCCTCCTGCCACTAAGAGGGCACATCCCTGTCCTGTTCCTTAGCTTTCCCCCATGTTGTGAGAGCTGTGACAGACATCCTTCACAACTCCAGTGGTGCCAAAGCCCAGGACTAGGCTTGTGCTGCAACTCGTTGGGATGCTGTAAATCTCCAGTCCAATGTGCCTTGGTCATGCATTCAAGGCTGAACTGGTGATGGGATGGAGGTTCTCCTCCCAATTTTGACTGTCAGGGGAGGCAGGCTGTCTGGGGGGGGGGGAGGGTCTCAAGGAGCAGGACACAGATATGGCTTGACTACGTTGTCTCAGCTGGGGAACGGGGATGCTGGCGGTGGCTATTCCTCCTGGGCACGGGGTTCTCTCCAGACTTGCTCCATCAGGTCCCCCAGCCACAAGCAAGAAAAGTGAGTTGTCTCCCTGGCACAGAAAAAAATACAAAGATGTATCTCAAAATCACGTCTCCTTTAATGCCGACAGTAGAGAGTTAGCAGGCAGGGCTGGAAAACACCAGCCAGTGAGGGTTGTTCTTCTAATACTGGTCATGAGAAACCAATGTCATATGGAGCCGCTGCCAGCCTTGCTTTTCCTTGAGAGCTAAAAGGCAACACTGCTGAAATCCAGGTTCAAAAGACTAGTTGTGTCCAGACAACAGGCTCTCAAATGGGAAAGTCCTGTTGGTAAGTGTGTGTACCTCTGGCAGGCAGGTATGGTTAATTCTGGGCAGAGGGAGAGGAAACCCGTGAGTATTATATCTGAAATTTTCCATGAGCCCCTGGGTCATATGAAATAGAGTTGGAAGGGGCTGTGTGGGGCCATCTGGACACACACACACCCCCTGGGGCAATGTGGGCACTATCCCGGACGCCTGGCCTCATGCTCCTGCCTGCGCACACATGGGCTTCAACTTCTCCCACATTTTGACTATGTTCCCTGCAGAACAGCAACTTTCTTTTACAAAATAGGGTTATCTACTGAAAGGACCCATGAAACCCCTAGTCAGTGAGGGTGGCATGTTCCTCTACAGGCTGTCCCCAGAATTAGCATCCTAAAACCTTTAGGCAGCAGGAGCAGTGCATACACCACCAGGCTCCTGCCAGATTTCTAGTTAAATATAAGAAGAGAGCCCTTCATAAGAGGCAGTGCTAGGAGGCATTATTCATTACAAAGTTCACCTAGAGACACATTTTAGGGCTTCTTGTTCTAAAAGAAGGGGCTTGGTCACCTCTTACTGCAGCAAGATGGCTTGACCATGGCCATGGGCCATGCTCTGTGCAGGAGGGATGTGAACAACAAAGCTGAGACTATCCCTGGACACCTGTGGCTGGGTTTAGAAGCCTGGTGCCATCCAGAGAAAGCAGCTTCACTGTTCAGGTGAATTTTAATCTGCGAGAGGTGGTTATTTTCTGAACTCCTGGCCTGGACATTTGCTTCTCCAAAAACAATTGCAGCTTTGAGGGAAATGTGTTTGCAAAGGAAGGAAGATTTGAGGTGGGTGCAACAAAGCTGGAGGAGCAATACATGGTTTGGACATGGGATAAGGGAAAAGGTGATTTCCATTTGTGTTTGCCTTTCTTGTACAAGGCAGGTGAAATGGGACTTCAAAGCCACTCATCTGAGCCAGAGATGAAGAAGCACCAGTGCCACAGCTAGGTTGTGCAAAATGCAGCTGCTCAAAGATGTTTTGTCACTTTGTGACCACGGGTTTTAGTGCTTATTGTCTGCCCGGGGAAGCTGTATCCTCCAAGACCTCCATCTCCCTGTCTTCCCATCCTATAATCCCAATGGACAGAAGAAAACCTCATTTGTCCCCCTCTCTTCTCAGAAGCACACACAGGTCTGAGCATGGGCAGCAGTGGTGGGGAGCAAGTCCAGATCCAGTGCAGAGCAAATGACTTTTTGTTTTATGCTGGAGTTTCATTTCTCTGAGGTCCCTGTTGCTGCTGGTCCTTAGCACAGAGCTGCAGCGCTAATGTGGACCCATCCCTGGGAGGAGAAAGAGGCACATGATGATGGGTACCCCTCTAAATCTCCAATCTATGTTTCGCAGCATCCTGCCTTGAGCTGTGATGGTGGATGTAGGCATGAGATAAATCAGCATAGTAGAAGCTTGGAGAACAGTGATTTAGGATGCTGGTATATGTCCCTTTCTGATCATGACCGTGTGAAGGCAGTCCATGCCTGTGCTGGGGCAGAAGGGACAGGACTGTTTGAAGTACAAACCACCCACCTCTCCGTTTCAGCCCATTAAGCTGGGGCTGAGCTTGATTGAATTAGCATTCCCCAGCTGGAAGCGGGTGAGGGCAGGCTGCCGCCACACTCGGTGGTCCTGTGGAGTGGACGGGATGCTGCACGTCCACCACAGTTCCTCCAGCACCCACAGAAAGCAGCAGTATGGATCATCCCCACTCTGGATGGGATAAGTGTGGGGTTTGACCCTTTAATTATTTTCCTTAACTCAACTCAGGCAAACAGTAAAAAAAATGGTGAGTAAGGGAGATGAAGACGAATGAGTCCTTAGATGGGGAAAGGTGGAAATCACCTGGAAAGAAGAAATATATATATATGTATTTTTTTATATATATATATATATATTTAATATACATAAATACATTAAAAATTCTGACCCGGCCCTGAACTCTTCTGGCGGGGAAGTGAAATTCATGAGGAAATATAGCATGGCCTGCAATTTCTCATTATATCAGTGGGAGCAACATTACTGGGCCAGTAAATCTGCCAGATGGCAATGGGGGGATTAGGTGGGAAGGTGGGACCCACAGGAGGGTGTTGCATCTCCCCTCCCCCAGGTCCTGCTCCACCCCCACCCTCTTCCTCAAGAAATGTTAATCATCCCAGCTCCCAAAGTGCTCTCAGAGTTTTGTTTATAATAAAATCTTTATGGTGCTTAGAGGTTTGGGTTTTTTCCTTTCCCTTTCTACATTGCAAGATGGTTGTGTGCAAGGCTTTGGAGGGATGCTAGCTCAAAGCAACTATCCTGTAGGTATCTCTGCAGGAAACTTGAGGTGAGGAAACTCCCAGCGGTGTTACAGGCACCTGGTGTGATCATATGGACTAAAATTTGCACTGGCATGAGGCTGCGATTCCCTGTGCATGGGACATGCATCCCTGTGCATTCCCACATGCACAGTGTGGCATTTATGGTGTCACATCACACGGCAGCATCAGCATGACTGGGATGAGACAACTGTGGGCTACCTCCTCCCACATTGCTTTGAGCACCCTGCAAGCCATTGGTGGGCTCCGGTTTGCTCATCAGGTGGCTTTTGCCACGCTGGGGTAAGCTGGGCTGGGCTCAGGCTGCAGCCAGCCCCCCCTACACACGCCCGAAGGCTGTCCATTCATCTGCTGGAGCATTTTCAAGAAACTTTCAGAAATTTAATCTTTCCAAGATCACGGCCCTCATTTAGGTTAGTCTGTAAACAAGCAATGGGCTCAGAAGTTATCTGGAGGGCAGGGGAAAGGAAACAACCAGATAGATACATGCCTACATTAATCCCCAAAGCCTCTTTTACTTAAGTAACCAGACCAAGGCTGCCAGGTTAGGGTCAGTCCCAGCTGGGTGTTGGCGGCCCCATGCTTTGCAATACTTCTGACACATCAAGGAAAAGCCTTTTCAACAAACTCATCAACAAACAGAGTAAAATAAAAGATTAAAAAATATCAAGTGACTGGCAGAGAACCCAGCTGGTTCCTTCACCCCTAGGTTTGTTTATTTTCCATAGTTATCGAGGTTGTCCTCACCACTCCATCATTCCAGGAAAAACCACGGCACGGTCCTCCATCCCCGACCTTCCTCCTGCTTTCCCCTCAGCCTCTGTGTTTCCTCCTCTCCCTCCCCGTCATCCCGTGCGAGCTGTGAAGGATGGGCCATTTCACTGGAGGGGAGGGGGAAAAAAAAGTGCTTCCCTCAGGGCCCACTGAGATTTCTTGCAAGTGTTTACAGGATTCATCCTGGCAAAAAGCAAACAGGCGGGGATTGTGCCAAGGTATGATATCACAGGGCTGACAGACTCCAGAGCTGCTTGGACAGATCGAGGAGAGATAAAAGGGGGAAACTGTCTGATTAGACTGGAGCCCCAGCCGATCACCTTGAGAAGATATATGGAGTAATTTTGGGGGGGGAGGGCAGATAATAAATGCTGCAGTCTGGAAAGGCAATGCTTTGAGCTACCATAACCAAGCTGGACCTCTTCAGAGCCTGCTGAATTGCACTATAGGGCATATGTTTCAATGACCCAAGGGGCACACATGCACATGAGCAAAATATTGACCAGTTTGCTAGCGATAAAGCCAAGCAATCCGCTGCTCAGCTGCAAAGCTCCCTGCTTCCTGACACAGCTGCTGATAAAAGCTTTCCTCCATAGGGGGGACTTGTCGAGCACGGCAGGGCTTGTGTGCAAAAGCCAAGCATGAAATCTTGCTTTCCTTGTAGCTGCCTTTCCCAGGGGGCCACCAACTGTTTCTCAAAGCCTGTGTTAGCAAGGAGAGTGTGCTGGGGGAGAGAAGCAGGGACAGGGATGTACCAGCACAGGGCTTTCTGGAAAGTGGCATCCTAAACCAAAAGATCTTTTTTTGAAAATATACTCTGAAAAGGAGTTTCACTGCATTGCCCCTTCCTCCAGCTAGCATGTCTTTGCTTCTGCTGTGTTGGTGGTGCAATGAGGATACTCCGAGGAGAAACCCCCCCCCCCCATTTCCTAGCGCCACAGAAATACTGTATTAATTGGATAGCTCTCTCTGCCCACCACGTTTCTGTTTTGTATCTTAGTATCATAGTGCATTAATAATTGCTTCATTGTGGGTTGGAGACTCAAGTCAGTAAAATGTACCTTCCCAATACCAAACCCAGAAATATTCTTTGTGTCACAGAACTGGCACTAAATTGCCTGCATATGATGCACATATCCATCGTCCCCAGCATTTCCCATTGACTTGTGTGTTGTGCTCCAAAAGGAACGCTTGGGCTGGCTCAGACGCACTGAGACACACACTGGGTTATTTAGATAGGAAAAAAAAAAAGCACCTCAAGGACTTCCAGTCTGAAAAAAAAATACTCAACCCTTTATTCCAGTTTTCTCCACTTGGAAATTCTCTTTAGTCAACACAGGCCTTTTATTTAGCGTTTATTTGGACTTTTTTTTATTCATTATTTTTATGATGTCAACAAGAAAAAAAAGAAACCCTAGTGGCCAAGCTCTGCCTAGGTGAATACATAGGGCAAGACCTTGCTTGCTGAGTCCCACAGTGACAGCAGTGCTTGGATGACCTTGTGGCTTTATGTCATCTCTGATGAGGGACCACGGAGACCTAGGACGCTGGTGAAGCCAAGATTGATGACAATGAACTATTCAAAATGTATGTTATAGCCCATGCATCTGTCTGGGAAGTGTTTCAACCCACCACCCATGATACATTTGCAGCACTGATTTTTCAGAGCCTGTAATTACTGAACAAGGTAAGTCCAGTCCGAGTTTCACCACCCAGCTTTGTTTACCACCATCCCCCAAAGGCTGCTCCAGGGCATAGCTGCTGACCCAAGGGTGGCCTACAAGGTGCAATAGTCTCTTACATGATGGGCTTTTGACCTGGTTTGAATTCATCTGCTGCCACTGAAGATTTCTCACAGGAGTATTCCAGCTGAGAGCACAGCCCCATTGTGTGGGGTTCAGGACAGGAATGTGGGGAGAGGCCACCCATGCTCAAAAGTGTTCAAAAGAAAGAAGAAATGCATGGGAACGTAAGCCCTGTCCTCCCTAATTTGCAGGCGGGGAGCTAGCATGGAGGTGTATGAATGGCAGGATGGGCTTCACCCCAATATAGCTGCTTTTTCATCTATTTCCACTTGTCCACCAGGTTCCCTCTGGAATCAATGGGAGCAAACCAGCACCTCAGAGGACAATTTATCATGTCAGGCTTAGGTTGTGATGAAACAACCTGTCTTCATTAGCTATGTGATAAATGCCTTAGACACAACCCCGTGTTCAGAGACACGGACAGAAAGGTGGCTCAAAACCCTGTGGTGGAGCTGAAGGACGCCACCTGAAATGTGCCATGAGTTACCTCTTGCACATCACACCTTCTGTTCTTCCCATGCCAAAAAGTTTGTGCTTTGCTGTGCTTGCAGACCATCTGCTTGTCTTATTCTCATTCCTACCCAGAGCCCAGTGTTTTCCCCAGACAAATGGGCCCAGTGTTTTCCCCAGACCAGCCCAACACAGGGAACATCACAGTGTGAAGTTAAGCTGAGCTACGCTACATTGCAGTGGTTAGAGGATGATATTGCTTATACAAGGATACTCTTTAGACGATGGTATCACTTATAGGGCCCAGGTAACAGAGGCTCAAGGAACTTTACATGATAAATAGCAAAACGTCAGCAGCTTCAGATGGTTTTGATCTTTTGTCAGCTTTATGATGATTCATATGATGCAGCATGTGTGTGCCTGCATGTATCACTGCAGGCAGTATTATCATGGGCAATGCATAGATAAAACACCCCAATATGCAATGGGAGCATTAGTAGGGATTGGGTTAAGCACCAAAGGTGTGGGCTCCTATGTCCCCTAATGCAACAAGGTGTTTTGCGTGCTAGAGAAGCGCTATAGGCAGCAGGACACTGTCTCCCAGCCCAGAGCAGAGGACCGCGCCACTTTCATGTGGCTCAGTCCCCCACATACCAGCATCGCCCATTTTCCCTGGCATACTTGTGGTTCGGAGTGTCAACAGCAACCTGAGAAAACATTGATGTCCTTTTTCTGGTAACCCAAACTAATTACCGGGAAATGACGGACTGGGGTTGGACCTAATCCTGTTTCATCAGCACTCTGTCCTGCAGCTGCAATAGCAAGGAGGGGAAACTGGAGAGGGTAGAAAAAGGGAAGGCAGAGCAAGCAGCATCTCCAAAAGCCTGGAGGTTTTTCCCCTGTGGCTGACTGCCTGCAGGCAGCAGCTCCCCACTGAGAGAAGAACATCAATGCAGGTGTCACTGTGCCCTGCCAGGTGTCAACAGTTTTTTGTCCAAGCTCCACAATGCTCATGGTCTAGGAGAACATTTGACCAACATGTGCAGTGGCCCTTGGCCATACTGAGACCCCACAGCAAGACAACAGAGGGACCAGGAGGACATGCGGTTGTGGTGGCAGCTTCTGCGCTGTGGATGCCTCTGGACCTCTGCAGGCAAGGCGTAGCTAAAGGGTACAGAGAGATGGAGATGGCCTCCCATAGCTTCTGAGTAACCCTTTCCCTGCCACGGCAATTAGGAAGGCTCAGCTGGACCTTTGCAGGGGGTTGTAATTTGCTTTGTGGGTGGTTTGGTCACATGGAGAGCTTCCCATACCCTGTCTATGGACAGCTTTGTGGGAGTTTGCAAGTGATTTCCTTTCTGCTGATTTACATTAATGGACTTCAGAGACAACATGGGTTATGGAGATCAAGCCATGCTGACATGCTCCAGGTCAGCACTAGCATCTATCTTTAGGCAGGTGGCCAGCCTGTGGCCTGAAGCCTCCTTCTCCTTGGTGCCCCATGTGTCCTGGATGGTGAAGCAGGAGAGACACTGGCTGAGCCCAGCAGTGTGTTGGGGACAGGAGGTGCTGTCCCGTGGCATGAATCAGAATGCAAAGCAGATGCGGGGAGCCCAAAGGCACAACTCCTGTGACAGTTCCCACTGGAAAACTCTGCCAAATGGTTGTTACCAAACCCTTGATTTCTTAAAACTCTATTTTTCCAACAGGAAAATGGTTTATTTCACCCTTGGAAGATCTCACAGGTCACCATAGAAAATTGTCTCTATATTCTTCACTTAGAGGAGGATGGGTGGAAGAGACCCAAGCTTTCATCCTCTTCCGGGGCAGTGGCGGATTTCTTTTGCCCGAAGGAGCATTTTCTCCTATCCAGTAGTTGCTCCACTTCCATGGCCTCCCAGAAAACAGGTCTTGCAGAGCAGCTTGATTCTTATCTCCACAAGATACCTACTCTGGGGTCACAGTGCAGGATCACCTGCTTGCAGGGTGTTGCAACCTCTCTGGAAGGGGACTGTGGCACGGGAAATTACATATATTTTGAATTAGGACACCTTTAACTTCTTCCCACACCATCTGCACTGTCCCGTCTTTGCATTTCAAGGTTGTTTCTGCAGCTCTTCAGCCTGCAGTTAGGTTAATTTTTGCTCCCCAAAGGGAGAACCCTGAGGAGCTTCATTCCCCAGTCAGCATCGCAACAGCCCTCTCTGGAGAACAAACTTGACATCCCACATGGCTCCTCCATTTTGAAGGTTGCTTCAGCAGCATGCTGGTGCCATAAATGATGGGGAAAACCTCTTCATGTAGATGCTGCAGTCTGAGATGCAAACCAGGGTGGTGGAAGTGGGGGTGACACCCTGTAGATTCCTCTCTTGCTTTCTTTAAAAAAAAAAAAAAAAAAGTATTTTTCTTTTTTTCCCTAAAGAAAGAAGCTAAAGAAATGAAATTACAATTGGCTACAAGGCATCCCCATCCCCCCCATCCCCTCCACCTCTGTCTAGAGCCTGTAAGATTACGGGGTTTCAGTTTTATTCATGGGTTGAACCAATTCAAACATGTGGCTGAAAGCCTGGAGAAGAAAGATGTTGTTAATCTGATGCTCTGGCTTTGGTTTCTGATGCTGTCAGCTTCTCGGAGAGTTAAAAATGAGTAGATGAGAATGGAGCTGAGATGGGATAATAAATATCAGGCAAGGACCCCCGTTAGTTTCTCTGCTGTTGCCCTGAGAGATGTTTCGGAGCTGGCAGTAATCATCGCTGAGCAAACATCTGTGTGTGTGTGTGTGTGTGTGTGTATGCGCACACACATCTCCTTCTTGCTAAATATTTCATGAACGGAGGGAAGGGAGCTCCTCACCATGCAGGAGCCAAGTGTGACACCTGAGGCTTAACACGAGGTCTGTGACTTTATTTTTCCCTCTGTGACCCATCAGACCTGGCCTTCGTGCAGGCCTGCGCTGGTAAGCTCCATCTGTGTCTCTGCAACAACATGGCTCTAGCATTTCAGCTGGGGTTGGCTTTGAAGGGCTTGGTGACAGGGTGGTGGTAGAGGAGGGTCACATAGCACTCCCCAGCTCCTGCCCTCTTGCATTTCACCACCTGGCAGAAGGTTTTTTGGGTGTCAGAGAGGTGAAATATCCTACCTTGGGCAGACCTCAGTGACGTCTGCCCTAGGGCGTCCCTGCTGGGATGGTAGCATCCCTGCCTCCAGGTGATGGGGAGGGAAAACACTGAGGGAAACAGATGCCCTACCTGCATAGCCGGGGAAATGCTGGGGCAAACCCAGCACCAGAAAGGCACCCCATAGCTGGGTACCACCACCTCTCCCCATGACCCCATCCTCCTTTGGGGCTGGAGGGGGGGGGCTTCCCTGCCAGCCCTCCTTGGGAACAGTCTGGCCAATGCTCCTTCCCCACAGCTGTGCCTGCCCCGACCTTTCTCCCAGTGCGGGTCTGGGGACCATTGTGGTTGCCTGAGCGCTAAGATTCCTCTTTCCCCCCATCCCCCCTCCTTTGGAAGTTGGGCAGTTTCCAACATGAGTCACTGTCCGCCTCTTCTCCGTAATTAGCGTGCTGGGAGTTGCAAGTATGACTTTGGTGTAGTCTACTAGAATTAATCAAAGTATATCTTACACATTTAAATGCAGTAAACCCATCATCCGGCCAAATCCCTCCTGACTAGCACAGCCCTAGCCCCAGTCCTTTCTCCCTCTGCTCTTTCCTCTTCTTTTTTTTTTTTTTTTTTGTCTCTTTTATCCTTCCCTTTTAGCACTGTTTCCCACAAATGTCCGTAACCTCTTTTCCCCTTAACTTTGGCAGAGGCCTTCTCAAGGAGGTTTATTTTTTCGTGCAAGTTTTGCAGCCCTTGTGTCCATGAATGTCTCACTGTGGTCGGGTGTTGGGAAGCTGGCGCTTTGGGCTTTGTTTGTTTGCTTCACAGGCTTTTGACATCTTAAATAAGAGAACAATTTTACCATTTGACAATAGAAATAAAAACATGTGACCCACCCTACTGCTTCTTTCAACTCCCCGTTAAAGCCTCTTCATTTTTAATTGATTTCAGGAGTGACCAAACTTTTTTAAGGATCAAAAAATGTGATTTAGGCATTTTTCCCCTCTCTGTTGGCCATCTTGTTGTGTAATAGCCACATGGGTGGAAGAGCTCTGGTTGCTTTGCTGATGTAAGCTCTGTGCGTGATGAAGACCCTCTAAGGCACTGCCTGGGTATGCACGTTGACAAAGAAGCCCCCCCTCCAGCCTGCTCAGACTGGGCTCAGAGGAGGAGATGATCAGTGGTCACAGTGGTGGTGTCTTTTAGAGATAAAAACTTTAGGTTTAATTCACACAAAGTCCAGCATCATCTTTACTCCACGATTTTATTTGAGGGCAACACTTGTCTGGGGAGATGAGGTCAGAGCTGCAGACACCACAGAGCGTTTCTTGTGCTAGCTGCCATCACCAGTCCTCTGTGTCAACAAATACCAGAGGGGTAATTTTACAAATCCACGGGGGATTTTGGCTTAGTGGGGTGGGTTAGAGGATAAAAACAAGACCAGAGCCCAAGAGGCGGGGACTGGAGAAGGGCAGGAAGTGAAGGGTCCTAGCAGAGGAAAATGTGAGTGCACCCATGGGTGCATGCTCCCCGATATGCACAGGCTCATTAATCTGGGCAGGAGAGCAGCCACCGCAGGCAGCTTCTCCTGAGCTGCCATCACTGCTCTGCTCAGTCTATGCACTGCACCACACTCCCGGGGGGGGGGGATTCCCATGTGCTTCAGACTATGTGGTCCTGCATCTTATGTCATGGCAGCCTTTTCTAAGGATCTGTGGTGGGGCAAGTCACGCATGGTCATTAATTAAACACACTTCTCTGCCCACTCTCTGTAACTGGAAAGGACAGGCAAAGCCTTGCTATGATTGTCCAGTGTCTTGGACTGAAGATCTCACCTCAAAAATGCAAGAACTGCTTGCAAGAGGGACACTACAGTCATCCATTCCCCATCTCAGACATCTCCTGTGAGAACCGTGCTCTGTGGGTTAACAGCGTAACTATGTTAGAAATGTGTTGAAACAGAATATAGGTTTTCTTTCATGCAGAGAGTCGTGCTGCTGAGATGAAAGGCATACTGCAGAAGAGGCTTGATTTGGGGATTTAGTAGTGCAGGTAGGAATGCTGAAAGCTCAGGGGGGCTGGTATCCATCCAGTATTTTTCCTTGAAACGATGAAATATTTGTTTCCTGGAAATGGAGTACAGATTCCCTTGTCTTTTGATACCCACGGTGTCTGCTGTAGCTTGAATTCCTCCCGGATGGCTGGCAAGTTCTTAAAGACAAATTTTAGAGTTGGACTTTTGCATTCCCTCTTCATTTACCCAGCTCTGTTTTCAGTTCTCAGGATATTCATAAGTATGTAAGTGTTGACTTTCTTAGCAGCAAGATTTCAAAAAGCTGAAATAGTGATTTGGGACGAACTGAAAAATGAAATGTTGGAAATTTCTGGCAAACAAGAAATTTGTCAAGCTAGATAGTTGAGTCATCCTGAAACGAAATATTTTACTTGGACACTGACCATTTTTATATTGTAAAATTAAAAAAAAAAAGAACTTTTAAATCAAAGTCCTTTCAGAGTTTTCATTTAGAAACATTTGAAATATGCCTTCCTGATTTTTTGCCAGATTTTGTTGTTAAAACCAACCACTCTGTGAAATTTCTGCAAATTTTTTGTATTTTTAAGAATATCAATTTAAAAAGTATCACCCACCTCCACTTACTCTGGCTTTTTACGTCTTCCCAAAGCCCCAGCCAGCAATCCCCAAATAATTAGCTGCTCTCTGCAATCTAGGACCTCCACACCTGCAAGCCAAATTTCACCTGTAGGTGATTTTCAATTAAGCCAAGGGCAGAATCTGAGAGTCTAGGGGTTAATGAAGAGGAAGATGGTTTTTGGCACCGATTTGGGAAAACATCTCAGTCCAGCACAGGGCTGTAGCATGTGCTTAGATGCAAGTGTGCGCGTAAGTCCTATTTGGCATGTGATTGAAGTGTTTTCCTGAGTCAAGGCCTTCAGTTTCAACCTCCTAAAAAGTTTTGGCAGACCATTAAATGTGCTTAAAGACAAGAAATGAAAACACGTCGTAGTTGGCAAAAATCTTTCAGTTTTGAGGGATGTTCATTTTATAGGTCAAAGACATATGGGAAAAATTCATACTTTTCCCAAATAACAACGCATAACGTTGGGAACAATTTAATCTGAAACAGCAACATGGGGTTGGGTCATTAATGAATCCTGGATGCAGTCATCCACATGCTCAAAACCTGGCTGGAACGGAGCGCCAGCTAGCTAAGGATGGATGCGCTCTGATGGATCGTCGAATGAGATCCCACCTGCACCTACAGGCTGGTGGACCAACCCATGACAACCAGCACAGCGCAAGTGTGGGTTGTCCAGGCCCTCAGGGTTGGGCACCAACCACCTGCGTGTCCGTCTTACCTTGTCCAAGGAGGTCCCGAGCGGCCAACTATTCCAGAGCCAAGATCCAGAGCTCCTCCAGAACCACCCTGGCAGAGTCAGCAGGCCTGTGAGTGGGAAGTGACTCTGCTCCAACGTTACAAGTGCTCCACAAAGACCTTGGCAGTGTGAATTTGGGGGAAGCCAAAAACATGACAAGGGTGGACAGGCATAGCATGTGTGTGGGAGGTGCAGAGGTCGGTATGGAGACACGACTGCCTCCTCTGAAGAGAGGGAGGCTGAGCACTGCCTGGACAGGGTCCTCACAGGCTTCCTCCCCTTCTTGTGGGAATGAAGCTCATCCCCCCTCCTCATCCTGGAAGAAGCGAAGCGTTGAGCTGGGGCAGGTTGCTTTCCATTGCAGCGGATGGGGTTTTGGAGGAGTTCAGTGCTCTATTCTGCAAGATAATGGGAACATCCCAGCCAGCAGGACTTGGCTTGGGATTCTGACTGTACAAAGGAAACCCCAGGCTCATGATTCGTTATCCCCCTTGCTCGTCATTTGGCTGCATTTCAGATCCAGCCTGTAAAAGGCAGTGGAAAAATTACATGAAGGAGCTTGATTGCATGTCCACTGTGTTAGTCGACCCCAGAGTGACAGGGCCCCATGGACCCTTTATTTTTATCCTGGGCTGGGATTGCTTTTCAGTTTTGCAAGAAAGTTGGAGGTTGGGGACTGTGTGACTTCCAGGACAGGATGCAAGCCCAGAGCAAAGAACCCACCCTCCGCCACTAGCCAAAATCCACAGCCTGATTTTCCTTCAGGTTCAAGAGTATGTTTGTGTTGGTAGACCAGACAGTCCTGGAGATCCTGGAGGGGATGATACATGCATGAGTGTGTTCCAGCCCCATTTCCAAACGTTAAAGTCTGAATAAGGTAGAGCTTGCAGCCCTGTTTCAGCTTCTCAGCCCTTCAAGCACAGCAGAGATCTTAATCTCAACTGCTGCTGCTTTCATTCAGGCATCATCTTGGAAAACACTCTCTGAAGATCTGCTGTCGACACCTGGAGATGTCGTAGGGTAGATAAGGTACAGGTGGTGTGTGCTTTTGCTGTTATTATATTTATTCAACCTGCTGGAGGAAGCAGCATCGTCCTACTTAAGCCCATTGGTATCACTATGAGGGAACTAGGTTTAGACCCTGACTCAGACAATGACAGATTTGTCCTTTTCCCAACGTTCTTCCTCCTGCCTCTCTCTCCTCTTCCTCTTCGTTGCAGCTGTATCCACACGATGGCACCAACCCACAGGCGCTATCCTTTGCTCTGAGCTTGTCAGAGGAAACTTTCCTTAATAGCCCTGGCTGAGTGGGTTGGAAAAGCAGAGCTGGCTGAGCTGGATATGACCTCCACCACTTGCGTTGGGTGGAAGATGAACACATTTACTCCTGGGCAGGGGGGAGAGATATATAGGTACTGTTGTTAGAAATTTCATCATTGGTTGTGATGGGAAGTTGTTCACTTTGATTATGTCTCATCAGGGCATAAATAAAAATACTGGGTTATGAGGGGATTGCAGCAACTGCTGAGCAGTCATCCACAACAGTTTGGTCCCTGGCCAAGTTGACAAAGGAAGGTGTGCTCTCCTAGCCTGAAACTATTGTGAGACTCTAGAGGAGTCCAACCCCGCTGCTCAGAAATCACCCGCTGGTTTTGAACTGTCTTGTTTCAGTGTGGTCGATGGGAGTTGAGACCCAGCTGAAACCACCGAACATGTTTTTAACCATGACCCTCCTGTGGGATGTGAACCTGCAGCTCTGGGGCAGAAAGTGCATTCAGCTCTAGGATGGGTCATGTTGTCCCAGTTGGCTTTTCACATGCAGCTGTGAAAAGCAGCTCCTTGCTAAAAAAAACACCCAAATCCCTTAACTTTTTCTGAAGCTGGCTGTCTAAACCACCTCCTCCTTGCATGGCAGGAGCCAATTTATGTTCCCATGCCAGCTGAGCTCTGAAACTTCCCTCAAAGGGGGAGGGTGCTGTTAGACAAGCAAGCACCAAGAACCATCACTGCTGAGATATCTGAAAAAGTGCAGTAAGAGAGTCCAGGATTTGAAAGCCATAGAAAGGCTGAAGCTTTTGGGAGACTCAGAGCTGTCCAAGGCAGTTGGGAGAGTGCTTTGCAGCAAGCACCGTTCCTCGCCGGGACACGCGGTTTCTCAAGGAGAAACACAAATGCTTTGCACTTCTGCTCATGTGGTTTGGTTTGCTCTTTGACACTGAGCTTTAGCTAGAATTTAGGATATGAATGACTGCAAGCAGCAAACCTGAAAGCCAGCTGCATTTTCTGCTTTTTCCTTGTTTTCTCTTCAAAGCAAAGTAAGCACATGCATTTCTGACAGTGGGGTTTGGTTTTGCACTTTCCAGCCCCCAGCATGTCAACGGGGTGCTGATGCTGTGGGAACACCAGTGGCAGAGCCATTAAAACTGGGCAGCAGGACTGCTGATCTGGCGAGAGACAGCTGTGAGGTTTCACTTCTCTGCCACCTTTATTTTTCTAGCAATCCTGACTGGCACTTTGTAAATTGAAGCATGGGGCAGGGTACTGGCCAAAGTTTTCCAAATAGGTCGGGACTCAGCGTAATAAGGAACTGCCCTCTGGTTTCAGGGAATGAAATATCCCTCTTGTTAAAGAGAAGGTGAGTGGGGGGAAAGTCAGCTTGGTGGTACTAAATGAAAATTTATGAGCCAAGCTCTTTGAGGAGGAAGGTAGAGAGAGGGGATGGTTTTGTTTAGAAATGAAATCATCAGCTTTGAGCCTGACCTTTGGCTTCTTCTGACCCCAATACTAATGAAGGGGAAAGGGTCTGGTCATATAAACATGTCACAGCATGAGGTTCAGTGGGGTAAGATCTGATTACAGCCCAGCAGAGCTGTACCAGAGGTAGCCGTTCCCAGTCCATGCTGTGCTGGGGCCAGATTCCCCCCATCCTGTCTCGAGTGGCTGCCCCTAACAGGGCTGGGGATGTATGTGCTGCAGCCTCCTTTCAGAGGGCCTTTGCCTTTACGCGTCCTGCTCTTTCTCACCTAATACCCTTTCAACCATCATGGGGAATGAGGGCGGGGTGTAGGCAGAGAAGAGCCCATGCACCATGCTGCACAGGACAGGAGCTGGAGGTTAGGGCAGGGACGCATCCACCGAGGGCTTTGGTCCCACTTGTCCCAGATGGTTGCAGAGGTGTACGGAGTGAGAGCTCTGCAGATCTGATGGACATTTTGAGGGATTTCTTGCAAAGGACTAGAGGGAAAGATCAAATTTTCATAATGTAAAATATCTTCCCACTTGTTTAGTTGGAACACATTGCTCCTGCAGCATTTGCAACAAAAATATTAGCATTGCTTATTTAATTCTATTTTAATGCAGCATTAACAAGTATGGGCTTACAAAGGCAAAGCTGAAGTCCCAGCACAGAGAAGCGGAGTTTAGCATGAATGAAACTATAACCTGAGAGCAACACTCAATATATGGAAAATGGGTCTGAGTTGAAGCCTGAATGAGCCATCCATTTCCACACTGAGGTATTCACATGTTGTCCATAAGACCAAGTAGGTCTTTGCTTACCTTCCTTTCCGTAGTGCACGCTAAAGCTCTTCTTCCTCTGCACTTCTCTCTTCGTTCACTCTCCCGGTTCCATTTTGTGGCCGTGGAAGGTAGTACTCAGGGTTGTTTCTCCCAAAGGGACAAATCTCATTCCACCTCAGCCCACTGCCATAATGTGAGAAGGCTGGGACTCAAGATTTGATGGATATTTATTTCTCTCCTGGCTTTTAGGTGGTGAAAGTTCCCCCAGTAGCTCAGTTTGTCCTTGCATCCTGATGAGATGAGGACGCTCTGTGGTGGCAACTGAAGCACAAGCCCAAACTCTGGTGCAAGTGGGCCATGGACAACCAGGCAACCCCTGCTGTTTCAATGTGCCCAGAGATGCATGGTGGTGGCGCAGGGCACAATGCCTGGATGTAGCTCATGGCAATGATCCAGCCCCGTTGTTGCTGAGAGAGGGGTCACAAAGAGACCTGCCCGTGGGGAGAGCAAGCCAGGTAATAACTCATGCAAGCATCTCTCCAGCCAACTCCTCTGACTTCATGTATCCGGGGTGGGGGTGGGGAGGGTGGGGTGTGGAGCTGTCAGAAGGAGAGGTGTCAGGATGAAAACCCAGTGGTGCAGGTGCTGGAGCCGAGCCCTGGTGCTAGACCCAGGTGGGCCAGGGGATCGTGGCATGAGTCCCCACCTCCCATGGCACTCTGCAGGCTGCTGTCTCGCACATTGCTGAGACCGTGCCAGCTGGTCC
>NW_009646657.1:627265-632191 GCF_000708025.1 Charadrius vociferus
TATGAATCTTGTGGCCATGTGTGAAGCATGAATGTTTTTTTCAAATAACTACCCGGACAACTCAAAGACGTGATGAACTGCAAATGACCCACAGAGCCTATTGTTTCTAGGAGCTGGTGAAAAAGCCACAGTGACCAAGGCAGGGTTGTCAGACCTGGGCTGAAAACAATGGTCCTTGAAGTGGTGGCTTGAAGCCGGGAGTAGAGCAGCGTGACTTAGTGCAGGGGCGGGGACACAACGCTGACAATAAGGAAAAACCCAGAGCAAACCGTGCAGATCCCCAGCCTCAAGCTACCTTCACATGAGAGCAAATGTATGCTGGCATGCCATGCCATCGAGCATCGCACGAGCATGCCAGCATTGCAAAGGCTAAACTGGAAGCGTGTGCTCTGTCCGTATTCATCATCCAGGCTGGAGTACGAATAAGGGAGGCTAACCCTTTTGTAAGTGTTGGCCAGAGGAAATATGACTTATCTTAAAGAAATGAATCATGTTTCAGCAAATGCTTCCTGCAGAAATATTTTTCTCACAGCCTTTGTTTGGGGTTTTGGCAGATCTGGAGTTGCTGGCGTTAGCAAAAGCCATCCCTCCCGCCCACTGTTCCTGGGGCTTGAATAGGAAATAAGAAATAAAGGCAGAGGGTACGTGGAAGGCTAAATCCATCACCACTTCTGCTCTATGCTGCAGCAGGATGTGAAGCTTAAAGCGAATTTCAAAGGAGATCCCCAGACAAAGTCAAGGAGAGCTGTGTGCTTGGCTGCTGTTGCAAATATACCTGTGCTGGGCAGTCAGCTTTTGCAAATCTGCCTTTACTACCTCATATAAATCCCTGTCAGGTGCTGAGGTTTGTTGGAAACCAGTCCCTAGTTTGTTCTTTCTTTCCTGAAAAGTAGTGTTTTTGGAGGGGGGAAAGGGCGATATCTCCTGTTTGCATTTCAGAAAATGTGCAGTTCACCCCAGAAAAAAAAAAAAAAACAAATCAGCAACCAACCGATGTTTTGACTTGCAAATCAATCCTTCGCTCCTTGACTCCTTGTGCAAAGGCTTTGACAGCGTTCCTGTCTGCCTGCAGGACGAGAGCACCATTTGCAAATGTCATCTGGGGTCACAGTTCAGGAGGGGATGGAGAAAAAAGTCCATCTTGATTCTGGAGAACTTAAAATATTTTTCTTCCCAATGGTAGGGAATTTTTCATGGGAAGGCAATTTCATTCCTCTGCCTGGTAGGCTCACTGATCATTTTAAAATAGACCCCCAGGGGAATAAGGCCTTTAAAAGCTCCATTTGCTCCCAGTCATTTTACACAGTAACTCAAGCTGAAGTGAAAGATCTTTATTTAAATATGAATTAAGCTCCAACCTTAGTCTTTACTGTGTTATTTTCCTTTGAGGTTTACTTTGATATTATTTCAAAGTCTTGAAGCTAACAAAATGCTGGCCGATATTTAAAGTGACAGGAGAGTTCTGGAAAAAGATTTAGGAGGCAACTAAAGTCTTTCAGTGCAGGTCTCTGAAACAAGACAGGAAATCATAAAAGGGCTGAGTGCACTTTACCATGCTCGAAACAAATTCTGAGACTACAAAGGCAAGTGGAACGGCATTGAAACTACAAAAAGCATCAAGATACAGCTGAAAAACCTATATTAGCTTGAATTGTTCCATTAAAACTTGGGTGAAATGCTGGTAATGTATTTGTTTGCTTCTTATTGGGGTTTAGGTGACCAGCTTATGGCTACTGATTTGGTGCTAGAAGTGGGAGAAAGGGTTAAAGACAGAAACTCATGATTTTTAATGCATTGTGAAGAGAGGATGCCTGAGTGATGAAGGGATAGGCTGTGGAAGAGGGTATTCTGTTGGAATTGACCTCTCCTTTTGCCTTTCTTGGCTTCCAGCAGTCCATCTACTGCCGAAGCAGCTGCTGGAAGAAGTTTTGTCGGCATGAAGAAGATGGAGGAGGGCCCCAAGGGAAGGGTCTGCTCCTCCCAAACCACTGCCTGTGTTGGTCATCCAGGTGGGGCTCAAAATGGAGTCCCAGGAAAGCACTGGTGATGCTTGCTTGGAGTGGTGGGCATTGCTTCTTGATATCTGTAATTGTAAACTCTCCTCTCAGTGAGTACTTTTTTCAAAGGGATCTCCAAAGCATCCAGAAGTCATCTGTGGTTTTTGAGATCCATGTTTGGTTGAATCCGTCAATGAACAGAGCCCTCCTTCAAAATACCTGTGGGCATTTCTAGCAAACACTGTGAGCAAACCTAGGCAGAACAGATGGAGGCCACCTCTGTATCGGAACAAGAGTTGTGCCATATGGGGGACAATCACCTTCAATGCTTTGCTTCTCAAGCCTGGCCAGGTGACATGGCAAGATTAGTTTCAGCAAAAATCACGGGCAGAAATACTTTCACATCACTTGTGATTTCTGGGTACAATTTTTATCTTTATGTTTAACCCCGATAAAGACTACTTTGTCACTACAGAAGACTTACCATTATCCTGATCATACAGCTGACTGCATACAGGTGTCCCGGAAGGCTCACGGGCTTCCTCCTCCCCCAGGTTTAAGCAGGATGCAAGCTCCCCTAGCTGAGGTCTTAGTGCTGAGATGATGCTAACCAACATAGATCACGCTTTGCTGTCACCCTTCGAGGGAGGCAGTGAGTTTCACAGTCCCAGAAACAGTGCCTGGGTGGTCCCAGCCAATGAGAACTCCAAGTTTACAAGCGTCCCTGGGAAAATTTTCAGCACTCCCCCCCTCCCCAATCCCTCCTTGCTGTCAGTGTTCCCCTGTTGTGTGAAAACAGGGTGGCATTAGGGGAGGCCAGGGAGAAAAGAGATCCCAATGGGTGGGACTTGGGGTTTGGATTTGTTCATTGAGGGTATTTTTATTATTTTTTCATTTGGTCTGTATCAAGGACTCTGGCTGAAAATGCGAATGGCAGCTGAAGACTTTTTTCCCCCTTTTGAAAATGGGCAGGGTTTGGCGGTGCTAAACTGAGTTGGGATTGAGTAAATAAATAATAATAAAAAAATCAGTACACTTTACATCACCACCTCAGTGCTTGGCTTCTTCCCAGTGAATATTTTGCTTTGTTGTTAGCCAGACCCCTGCACAAAGTACCACGCACTGCATGCTTTCTGTAGCTTTTCATGTACGCAGAGACCAAACAGTGCAGGACCAACATGTAGCCAGGCTCCGCATATGCGTGCGTGCTGCCACGGAGGAGCAACCCTGTTGTTGGAAGCTATCACCTGCAGCTGAGCCTGCTGCATTAAGGCATTTTTTGTTTTTTTTCTGCTTTGCACAAGAGAGTTTGTCCCTGCTCTTGGGCACATCTCTTCATCTCTCGCAGAGCATTTGGGTTTCATGCAGGGGCGGGATTGGGAAGGACAAATTCAATCAATCACCTTGGGAATTAGGGTGAACGGTGTGATAAATGCTGTTAGAAAAAAAGTCCTATGTATGAAAATGAAAAGTAAATATATTTATGTAATGTCCTGCGCATGACAACACAGCTGCAGTTTTAGGCTCTGGGTTTTACCTTTACTTTGGCTTCTTCCTAGCTGACTCACATTGCTGGCTATGGGCTGTGGCTCATACAAGATGAAAAGCCTTTTCAGCAGCTGATTGAAATGTGTGTCTTTCTGTTCATCAATTCAAATGTGTTTTCTATTAAAAATCTGTTATCATGGCTTTTTGGAGCGTTTGATAGTCTCAGTTCTTCCCTTGGGAATTGAAACCACTATCCAAGCCCAGTGGCACGGCTGTTTTCTGACTGGCCTGACCAACTTTTACAGTTGCTGCTTTTTCTGCCTGAAACAAAGTATTATAGTTCTTGGCTCCAAATTTGCCTTCCCAAGGCCATTTACACACAAGAGCCTTGGCTAACCCCTAGCATTCATGGAAGAGGTGCCAATGGGTGCTTGTGAGCATTTATTTTCACCAGGAGTTGCTAGTGCACTTTGCAGAAACATCAAATGCTTTGATCTACCACGACAGGTCATTACATGCGTGGTATTGGAACATGGGATTCAGCAGCCCTGACCCTTTGTAGCATTAAGGCAGGCACAGGGCCAGTATGGTGGAACTGCTACAGCTGCACACATCTGACCTGTGGCTTGGGTAGGTCTGACCATCTTGTCCTGGTCCTGGTCATGTCCTGGGAGAGTGGGGCAACACAACAGGCTCTTCAGACAAGCCACTAAGGCTGAAGTTGGATTTGGGTGCCCATGCTTGGAAAAATGTCACTCCTTGTGGTGAAATCAGTTTGGCGCAGTCTGGAGCATCATTAAAGGTTCACAAACTTGCAGAAACTAGCACACAAACACACATACCCTGGGAAAAAAAAAATAATTCCATTTTCTGCATGACATGCTGCATCGCATGACATCTGTTAAATTCACCTTCTTAAATGGTATTTTTGGCTCTGCTGGTACCAAAAGCCAAGACTGGATGTCATTTACTTTTAAGAAAGTAAGAGCTTCTAATGGATGTGATGTATTTTACTCTATGCAACTGCGCTTGTTTTAAAATAAACATTTGACGTTCAAGCTCTGAAACCTATCAGACAATTAATGCATCTGATACACACATGTATGTTCTTGATTTGGCATGTTAAAATGTTTTTCTCTGAAGCTGGTTTAGATGGAATGACATGATTTATTTTTTAATGGCTCTAGACACCACAGCTTTGCTTTTTTTTTCCCCCAGAGTCGATTATCCTTCACCACCTTTTCTTTCCCCCCACAATACATCACTCCCTGCCAATTCATGAGCAGATCTTTCTTAACAAAGATCTGTTTTGCCTCTTTGCAAAGTCGAGTTGATAATCCCAACAATGAACGCTGAGGCTCCCAAACTGCTTTTGCCAGAGACCTGTCCTTTAATCAATCTCTCTCTGTCACCTTGGTGTTGCAACACAGATGCTCTCAAG
>NW_009646657.1:632214-660823 GCF_000708025.1 Charadrius vociferus
TGTGAGAACAAAAGGTCATTTGGGATAATTTAGCCCCATGTTTCCACATCCACAGTGTAAAGGATTTTATTTTTTTTTTCCAGAATGAATTCTTTTTAAACATGTTATTTATGACCTGGAAATTGAAACCTGACTTCAGCATGTGTATGACCGAGGATCTGACAGGGCTGTGTAAGGCAGTGGAGGAAGATTAGGGAATGCTAGCAAAGTGCACCAGTGTTTGCTCTCAGGGTGGAAAATAAGTAGAAAGGATGAGCAGACCAGTGTCTCTGGGTGATCATTCTGCAGTGAAACTGGCATTTGCGGGTTATGCATCTCTTCTGGGCACAACATCTCTGGATCATGGGCACTGCTTTTCCATTACCGTGTTTTCCTGCAGCACCTTGCACAGCAGTGTGCACCCCTCTCCTCTTTGAGAAACACTTTCACAGAATTCACAGAATTCACAGAATTGTTAGGGTTGGAAGGGACCTCTGGAGATCATCTAGTCCAACCCTCCTGCCAGAGCAGGGTCACTTGCCCTTAGCATTTCCACCAGCAAGGGTGGTGGAGACAAACTTGTTGTTACTCTAGGTGAAGGCAAGCGTGCAGACCTGTGGGTCTGATGCGTGCTGAGACACATTGCATTTTGCTTAACAAAGGGCTCTGCTGAGAGCAGAAGCCGCTTGAGTGGTGCATTGGAGACCACAGTGCTGAAGAGGTGCATGCCTCCTCTGCAGCACCTGAGGCCTCAGCAAACCTCCTTTAGCCAGGGTGCATGTAAACAACCAATTACTTCTGGTATATGCCCACAGACATCAGCCCGGACAAGCAATGCTCATACCTTCTGCACCCCATCACCAATACCTGGGAAACAGCTTTCAGCCAAACCAGTGAGTGTCAAAAGATTGCAGGGTGCAAGGAAGCAGCTCAGCTTCTGCTCAGAGCTGTGCAGTTAAGAATGTAAATCTCATACCCCTCGTAGCTGCATGACATCTTTATTTTTATTGGCAAGAGAAGCAGTATACACAGCAACATTGCAGTCTCTTAGCTCGTTAAAAATATCTCAATAAATAAAACAAATAAGCAACATATACACTGGAACAGAAAATGAAAAAAAAAAAGGGGGGGGGAGGGTGAGCGGTAACAAATCATGGAGCAATAAGGAAGAGGTGGTAGAGTGTGGAGGGCAGTCTGTAATCCAGGCTGTACTTGAAACAAATCATGCAGGGAGCTGGGGACACCGTGGGCTTTTTTCTTCTTTTTTTTTCTGAAAGCCTTGGTCCAGTTTTGACATTACTGTACAAGAAATCAGGTTTTGAATTTTAAAAAATAGACAAAAAAAAAAAAAACAGAAAAGAATACAGCTAAGGGGAAATAAAATCCAAACCCAAAGATTTCTCTTAAACGTATTCCTGAATTAAGATTTTTCAGAAAAAAAAAAAAAGGAAATAAAACCAAATGCACAGACAGACAGACACAAAACCCAACAATAATGAACAACCAGGAATGTTGCTTCTCCTTTCTCTTTGGTCAGTTGCTTGGGGAGAGATGTTGCAAAGTTTCAAACTGTTAGCTTTGGTGCTGTTTTCTGCTCAGTCTAAGTGCTCCACAAGAGTTCAGAGCAAGGGAGGTCAAGAGGGGTCTTTTGGACCATTTTACTTGAGGTTGTTAAGGTTTCAGAAGCTACAAACTTGGATACATCCCAATTCCACTTCAGTCTCAGACACTGGACAGTCTGGAGAGAACAAAAAAATGTAAGAAAAGAAAAATAAATACACCCAATACAGGACATCTTTCTGAGGTATGTTGTCTGTTAAGTTCTTTTCCCTTACAAATCAAGGCTGTGGTTTATGAACACTCATAACCACATGTTGAAACCTGCTCCTGGTCCCACATGCATGGAGGCACACAGTTAATGCAGCAGGTGGGCAACACCCAATGCACCAGGAACAGCCCTCACCCATTGTTAAGCAAGTGAAAGGGGCAATCAGATGCACAGGTGCCTGAGATGGGCTTTAGAAACCCCACCCACAGCGATTCTCAGCCCTCCTGCAGAATCAGGCAAACTCTGCCAGAATATGTTTCCTTCCATCCTGGGGTAACACATTTATGCAATATCTAAGCATATCGAAAAACAACAATAAAAAATCAACCTAAACTTAACAATTCCTTTAACGTTTGGATGTATAGCGTAGGTTCTGAGTCTGTTAATGTCACAGCCTTTTTTTGCATTGTACTATGAAATGGTAAATCCGTAGGCAAGAGCAATTCATCCATCAAAAAGTCCATATGCTGACAGCAGCATCTCCAGCCCCAAGGGATGTTGTGCTACACCTCCGTATTCCATGTGGTTCCTGGTGACCCAGCCCTGCGTATCATCTCTCCTGTGCCCCATTTATTGGGATGTGACAAGATGCAGGAACACATTGGGGAGCCTTGTTATCTGCAGGGTTTGCTCTGATCTGCTCTGATCTGCAGCAACCTGCTGCTGCTCATTTGTGGGCTGGTGGGACAAACTCTGTGACCCAGCAGTGCCCATGGGAGATCCTGTCTAACTTGGGGGAGGGATAGCTTTGCAGGCAAGATGCTGTGTCTGACTTCAGAAAGCCACCTCAGCTCATATATCAAAAAGCAGATATAATTATTTCCTCCCACTAAGGAAAGCTTCCATTTAGCTTATTTCCTTTCCTTTCCTTTCCTTCTTAAAGTTATTAATTATCTAATTACAACCACATTCTGCAGGCGAGCTTGGGACTTGACAGGCTGCCCAGGACCACTTAGGAAAACTTAACTGCTTGGTGTGTGCAAGCGGCGGTGGTTTGCACACATCTGACAGATGACAGGCTGGTCCTTTCCTAATGCTGTCATTGCCGTAGTCCTAGCCTGGGAGGGACTCAGGAAAGGCAAATAAAATACAGGGAGGAGGAAGATACCATGGAGCTATTTTCTGATGGTCTATTTTTTAAAATTATTTTCTCCAGCAAGCAGAAGAAGGGGTGGAGGATGCTCGCTGCCAGCAACACAAGGTATCGCTGTGCCATGAACCTAGTTGACGTGTAAAACAAGGTGAAACCAGGTAGAAAGCAATACTGACCTGATCTATTTCCACTGATTTTTTAAATCCCACCCAAGACTGGAGAGGTCAGTACAAAGCTGCTCATAGAGCAAAGCTGGCAATTTGTAAGCCAACGTCTTTAACCCTGGGTGAGACGCCCTGCTCTGGCTCCTGCTGCAGTGCGGGATCTCATTTTCACCGGTCCTTTCTGGTTTCCAGCAGCTCTTTTGGCTCCAGCCAACTGGAAAAATGGGAATTTCACAGCAGCTCAGCGCTAACAGGGTGTTTTGGCTTCGCTGTTATGGTGAGGGGAATGAGTGCTGTCTACCCAGTGGATGGCAGTGCTGCTGTGCCCCAGGGCCCTGGCATGGCTCTGTCAGGTCCCCTCCCATGCTCCCAGGGCTTAACCCATGCTTTCCCACCCTACACAAGGCACCAGGACCAGGGTCATGGTGGGCAGATGTGGCTGCTGCTCAGCCATCACTTGGCTAATGCCTGGTTATCAGGCCTGGCAGGACCAGATGACCTGGTAAGCTATTTCCACTTCTGTGACTGTGCACTGCACTTTAAAGCAGCCTGTCTCAACTGATGGAGCAATATTATGACCAGAAAAAGAGGTCACCCAAAGGAAGCTGCTATACCTGGCCACAAAGGGGTTATTCTCCCCATCTTGACATCTACTTGTGTTTCAGTACACATCATGTAACATTTTGCCGGTTCTTACCACATATTCTATATAAGATCTATATCAAAGAGTAAAACCTGCTCATTCACAGACCCAATCTGTCAGCATGAGAGAGGGAAAGAAATGCACAAGATGAGAACCCCCCCTGTGTGACCTACTCCCTCTCTTTCTTCTCTAGACCTTTGGGTTGTTGGATGCTGACTGCTTTTGAAAATCTGGCTCTAAATAGCAATTTTCAAAACACATAAATGATAATGGAAGAAGGTGCACATATGCTTGCTGCATGAGGGACACGCTTTGGTGGTAGGATGTGTGGAAACAGGTCCACTGCAGGCAGAGAAGTGATAAGATATGTGATGTCTGCACTCAACCTGTTCCTCCTCAGTTACTCCCTCCAGGTCACTCAAATAGTACTGTGCTAAAAACCTGATAGCATCCCATGAGGAGCTTAATAAGTTGAAGGGCTTCGGTGGCTTCTCAGTTTGCTTAAAAGAGTGCTACGTATATAGAAGAAATTACACTCTGAATCTAGCTTGTGATCCTCATGTCAGAAACCTGGTCCTTGCTTGCTGCAGTTTGAGTCTTGTAGGGGGAAGGAGGATCAGCTCCTGGTTGAGGAAGGGGGATAATACCCAAAAAAACCTGTGGGCTGGTCTTTCTCCTCTCCTACTCAGTGCTGTCACACCACTCTTCATGGTGGCTGCCTCCTCCTGCCCCTTGTTTCTGGAGGGCTCATCTTGAAGTGTCCCAGTAAACCCATTGCCTTGTGCCTGGGCCCCCAGAAGGGCTGGCTCTGATCCCCCAACTCATTGTACAACAGAAGGGGAAGCACGGCTCTGCTTGCCTTCAGGAGCTATAAAATGAGTCAACAGGGCCTTTCTGGCTCTGTCCCCTCTTAAATTATAGTGAGATTTTCCATAATGATTTTGTGCTTTAATGGACCCACTCAAGTTCGTGTTTCATGTTTGTGATCCTTTAATCCCAGAGGGACTCAGTAAGGCATTTGTCAAAGCCTGCCAAGGCACTCAGCTGACAGCTACTTCTGTGACATGTCTCAGCTCTGCTCCTGCTTGCCGGACCCATGGAGGTTTCCTAATGCACTCCTGCAGGAATGGCTGCAGGTTTCCTATGGCAGCTGAGTAACGAGGTATGGATCTGTCGGACTTACTCTTAAAAGAAGCAGCAAAGCCCATAGCGGATTTCACGGGGAGGGAGCAGAGTTTCTTCCTGGCACTAAGCTGTTGTGATAGCACAGCAGGACCTTGCAGAGCTTAGTTTTAATCCCAGCTCAAGCACAGGTTTGCTATGTAATTGCTCTCTCTGCATGCGCCTCAGTTTCCCGGGTTGGGAAATTGCAGTACGTCCCTTCCTCTCTTACAGCACATGTGGGATTTAATCAACTGGTGTCCATAAGGCACATTGTGATTCTTTAAGGTATAGCTGAATATAATACTATATTATAACGAAGTGTGATTATAGCATCTGGGCTGAGACATGACATACGGTGAAGCTCTCTGCTGAACAGTTTCCAAGCATTTCTCTTACCCTGTAGTTTGTAACACAGAATATAGTTGTTATGCACTGCTATATTGCAGATCCAATGCAGTTTCCTCTGTACAGTGAATTGCTGCTCTATTTTTTCCTTGCGTTAGGAGCTCTATATGGAGCATTACCCAGCCCAAGAGCACAGCATGGAAACCACGAGATCCAAGAGCTGCCGGCTTGATGTAAAGAGTCAGCAAAAGTGCAGCCCTGGTTGCAGGAAATTTTGCAACAGGTCCCCAAGGTCTTTGGTTATATAGGATTAGGGTGGTTTTGATTACAAAGGGATTGAAATAATTTCCATAACATGAGTAAGAGTGCAAATGAAAGAAGAGATGCAGCAAAACTGCTTGACTTTGTTTGTTTGTTGTGTTTTTGTTTTTTTTTTTAAACTATGCTTTTTCAACTTCTTTTAAGGTTGGGAATGTAAAAAAATGGTTCTGCCTCTGGGGCCAGCCTCTCTCCCTCCACGTGGGGTTTGGCCAGCCAAAACCCCTACCAGGAAGGTGCTGGCCCACCTTCTTGCATTGTGTTTGGGGCTGGGGACAGAGTCAGGCTGTGAGTCGGGGGATGAGCGGTGCAAGCAGTGGCATGCTGCAGCATGCAGCAGCTGCTTGCCCCGTGCCAGCTGGTACTGATTTCAGCAGTCACTGAGAAGTTTATAGACTGTTTCCTCCCCCCTTCCCCTTCAACCTGGAGAAGTAAAAACCAGCCTGGGTCAAAGCCAAGACCCCAACCCTGCTCAGTGGGTCAGTGCAGGGCACGCTGTCCATGGGCTGACGATGCTGCCTTCAGGCACCTCCGGAGTGGATGTGGTTTCTGATGAAGCATCCTTGCAGAAAGGAGTTTGAATAACAATAATGAATTTCTTATAAGTTACATCAGTGGGCAGACTCCTCACCGACCCCATGTGTGGCTGCCCTGGCAGTCTCGGACAACTTTCCCACTGGCCCACGTTGTCCCGTCAGCTCTGCTGCCTTTGGGACCCTCCCTGCTGCCATGTTTTGCCCCCTTTGAAGTCTCCCTCCCCAGACTGCTCTTTAAGCATCCCCACAACATTCATTTTGATGGCGTGTTAACTTCAAGGGCTGCTTTTTTGCAGGCTGTGGAGGTTTGGAGCAAGGAGCAGCATTGCTAAGAGGCAGGCTGGTAAGTGGTGGGACTGCCTGGCGTGAGGAGGTAGGACGCAAGCAGAGCAGGCAGCATTGCTGGGCACGGGTGACAAAAGAGCTCTGCGATATTCCTCCCTGGGAAACAAACAGTCACCAAGGAAGCAAATCTTAAACCAGCCCACGAGAAAGCACCAAGCAAACTCAGCTGGAGATCCCCATCACCACTGTCTCAAAACTCATCCTTCCAGAATGAGAATAACCAGAGAGCATTAATATAGGGAAACATAGAACAAAAGCCTACTTGGTCCTTGTTCATGCTGTTAATTAAGCCTTTAATATGCTAGGTGCTGCACAGTACCTGACATTATGGGCATGTTACAGGGTGAATGGGGAAGGAGAAGTTCCCTGTTGAGTTGGATCTACTTGGAGATCACACCTGAGCAAGACAGGGCAGAGCAAGCTTGTCAGGCAGTGGCCTCTCTGGTTGTTACCCAGGCATGTACCTTCAGGGCTGGAGATCCTCTATATATTTATCAAGAGGAGGAAAATGTGATGTAGAGGAGTTATTCTGGAATTGTCCAACCACTGGGTTAAAGCAATGCCAGGTTACAACACAAAAGGGGACGCTCCTGCTTTAGAAAATCAATAAAATGTTTCAGTTGGCAGTAAGTAGCAGCTGCCCTTAATATTTTTTCAAAATAAATAAATGCAGCTAGTTTGGTTATTGCATTATGTCATACACCCAGTATGCCAGCCCGCAACACCAGCGCTGCATGCGTCCTGCCCCGTAGGCACGGGGACAGGGAAAAACAAGAGCGAACAATGCAAAACGTGACTTGGGGGCGCACGTGTCAGCCCCCGTGCCTTTGGAGAGAAAAGGTCAGCATGGACTGGTGTGAATTTTTGAAATGCCAAAGCAAGCAGCTCCAGAAATCGGGTTGTTCTCTTTTAGATTAGGAAATGCCAAGCTGGAGGGGAGGACAAATCTCAGCATCTTGACTCTCAAGCCAGAAAGTCTGAATGTGGATTACTTCTGGCCATGAGAGCTCTGTCTTGCCTGGCTACCGGGACAGTGAGCTGGATGCAACTTGTGGCAGGCGACCTGGGCTCCTGTGAGCATCCCATTCACCTCTCTCCCCACCTCTGTGACACAACTCAACTCCGGATTTGCCAGCCAAAAGAACTGCCATTAGGAAGTACGTGGCAGGGTGAAGTGCAGAGGTCTGAGATACCCAGGAGGATCTTGCTGGGGATGCAGAAATCACCTAATCCAGCAGAGGTTGTCATTATCATGGGCAAGGTCCCTACATAAGGTGCTCACTGCCAAATGCCCTCAATTCACCCCTTAGCCTTGCTCATTTCTGAGCTTGGTGAACCAAGGATCATTGCTCCCAGCTGTCTTGGGAACAACTCCTTTTAAAAAGCATGTGGCAACTATCAATAGTAATATCCATGTTCAGGTTTGTACGCTTTGCCTTCCAGCATCCCGTGTTTTTTTATCTGCTCTAACCCTTCTGAAACTGACACTGCTTGGGCAGAACATTTTCCATGCCCAACAGTGATTAGTCTTTCTTGTCATTGTTTTTGTTTTCTGGAGACTCGACAAAAATGGTCCAGCTGTTCCAGAGCATGGGGAGACTGGAAAACAGCCATGCTCCAAAAATGCTGAAGGCTTCCCAGTGACTGTGTGTTGGAGGCTGGGATGGCAGTGGGTGGAAAGCTGAAAGGCAGCATGCAAATCGCCTGGCTCGCAAAGAGGCATCCCACCTGGACCTGGAGGAAATTAAGCTTGTTTTGACCTAGTTCTGAGCCTCCCAAAATTGCCTTCCAACTATGCATGGGCTGAGCATTTCTGCAAGTCATATGAAGGAGACCTAAGGTAGGAAGCATGGGGAGTTATTTTGGCTTGACTTTTATCACAGCACCATTAAACATGCAGCCACTGTGAAGGTGCAGAGATGTGCTAGGTTGGAGGTGAGGTGGTGGCTGCCAGGAGCTGGCTTGGAGCTGGCTTCACGACCAGCAGGTTGGGATGTACAAAGGCAAACCTGCTACCTATATTAGATGAAATGTGCTCCGAGCAGAGTGCCTGCCCAGACTTTAGCAAACCAGCGTGGCTCCTTAACCCTGGGAGGCAGGATGCCTCTTGCCTCCCTCCTGCCTGAAGAAGCACCTGGTGTCACATAACAAGCTGAAGTTAAGGTATGCCCAAGCACAGGCCATGCATACAGCTTTGCTTCTCTCCTGCCATGCTCACAAACACCCTGAGCCCTCCTATAAAGGATCCTCTTCACCTGATGCTGTCCTCCCTCTTCCTGCTTGACCCAAAACAAGAGCAATTGCTCCATAGCTGAAGGCAACCGCACCTATTTCTAGAGTTTGTAGAGAAGCTTTTGCTCTGCCAGGCAAAACTGGATGTGGTGTCAGAGTGACACCAGAAGAATTTTCAAAGGCTTTTCAATTCTGCAATTCCCATGATAAAACTTCTACATATATCTTGTACCAGAAAGGCTAAAACCCAAATTAAAACACATGGAGTATTTTAGTTGAATTCATCCAATCTTTAGGCGTGATTATGGAAACATGGATCTCTGTTCTGTTCGAGGATGGGAAAACTATCTGCACGTTTCGTTCATGCTTATGCATGGTTTAATATATGCTTAAATATTTTTATGGCAAAGTCAAAGGAAGAAGGGATATGCTGTTCTGTGTATAGCGTACGTAAAGCCACACTCGCTGCAGGTGTTGACTGGCTCTCTACCAAAAGGATACTCTCAAATTATCTTATGGGGTTTTCAGCTGTCCCCAAAGCCAAAATGGACAGTAGCCTATATTTGAAATATAAAACATTTTTGTGATTTCAAAGGCATAAAAATGCAACTTTTTAGGAAAAGTATCATAGTGCTTAACAGCAGTGGGACCTTTGCGAGCAGTTAGGCACATGCCCTCCCTTGCAGGAAAAGCCAGCGTGTGGTGACCCCTAAGAAGGATGGAGAGCTGTATTTTGGAAAGCCATTGCCACACACCAGCATTTTGGAAAGGGTCTCCCTTCCACTTGAGCACACTGCAACAGTGTGCCTGGGTAGAGAAAAACACGATGTTGACAGTGTGAGGTGGGACACCAACTCTTCAGTCGTGTCCTTCACTGCATCTGCCTTGCCGCTCACAGATCTGCCTCGGAAACCAGCTCATACTGGCTTGTGCAATAGTCCCTGAGGATACCCAGCTGCAATGCAAGTGGCTGGGAGACCTCTTTCTGAACATGACCAGAGGTGAGCAATAGAGGTGAGGCATGAAGGGGAAACTGAGGCATAAAGGAACGGCACCTTAAAAAAGCAGAAATCCCTTGGTTTTTAGGGTGTTTCTCACCATGAAAGGCTGAAAAGATGGAGATGGGGAATAAATTCCCATTCTCTTGGTTTCTTTCTGCCCTCCAGGAAGTGCTGGTCTATGTGGCCATAGCACAGACCCCTCCATGGGCCAGGAAGGGATAGAGCCCAAATGCACAGCCATCCCTCAAGCAATGGAAAAGGCAGCAGGGCCAGTCTGCAAGGCTTCAGAGGGGAGGAAGCAGTCGAGAAAGGAATTCAGATAATTGTGTACATGCAGGGCGGGGAGAGAGGGCCAAAATCAGATCTAATGCTGCGGGTACGGACAGACTGAAACCAGATACCCAGCCTTGTGTTTTTCTGCCTTTGCTGGTATGAACCCTTATCAACCATCCACTCTTGAAGTCTCCCAGATGAAGGAAAGCCACAATTATGTGCATCTTACAGCTGGGAAACCATTTAAAAACATATCTCTCACAGTTGTTCATTCCTGAGCCTCAGCCCCCGCCCCCCCCATCCCCCTCCACCGCTATCACGACACATACCCGTCGCTGTCTAGAGGAAAGCCTCTAATCTAATTTACCCCAGGCTTTTCAGACCTTGGAGGATTTATCTGCCCATGGCTGGTCCAGGGGAAAACATCGTCCCTGTGTCCGGTGGCTCCCTGGTTTGTTATCGGGAGTGTAACTAGCCATTTGATGGGGAAGTAGCATAAGAAAAAGGAGATTTAAGCCTTTTGTCCTCCCTCCAAGACTGCTTCTGTCTCTCCAGCCCATCTTGCCCACCATAGAGAAAAGCAAATGCCTTGCTAACACCTCACTGTCATGGGAAAAATTGTGGTGATGAAAGATCCTAAAGAGTCAATACCAAAAAAAAAACAACCCACCAGAAAAGCCCATGGCCCTGGGCCCTCCTGCCCATGTCTTGTCCTGGCCAGTGGAGCAGGAAGAAGCACACCTGTGAGGATGGGGACCCAACCAGATGCCAAAAAGGAGTTCCTCACCCACAGCTGAAATAAATTCAATTTTTTTCAAAATAAGTCTAATGTCAGCAAGCAGCCAATATTGATTGGAATGATTGAGTAATCTTGATTTAAATCTTTTTTTTTTTTTTTTATCTTACTCTGCTGCAGAAAGGCTCATTGGTGCCCATGGCCACCTATCTAAATAGACGTTACGTCTATGGAGTAGATGTCAGGCGGTGCTGTCCCAGAGGAGCTGCCAGGCCTGTAAGGTGTCCAAGTCCAGTTTAACAATGCTGCAATGTATTTGTCACTTTACTTTTTCTTTACTTTTGACAGATTATTTTTTTAATTAAAAAAAATTAACAAAATATAGAAAACTGGCATTTTAGAAGTGCATGATACCATTTGCTTACATGGATACAGTGCAGCTGACACTGCTGTGTTTACCAGAATGGTCTGTATTTTAAAGTGCTTTATTAATCTATAATCTATGGTCTTATCTATTAACATATTAATAAGGAGTTGACTGCTTTTGAATGCCACATACTTTTACTATTTTGGTATCTACCACACAGCCAACCTTCTTGCACCCAGTTCGTGTTTAAAGGTGGAAAATGAGCTTTCCCATTCTTCCAGTTTCAGGCATACCTCTGCAAGGCTAAACTGTCTGGAGCAAAAGAGGTATCTCCAGCACCAGAAGAGGCAGCACCCTCACCAACAAGTTTAACACCTCTGCATGCTCTGATATTGATTTTTCCTTGGCTCCTGATAACTGAGAGCTTTTGGGCTTTCCTTTCCACTTAAGAAGAAGAGAGAGATGCTCACCGAAGAGAGAAGCTGAAGGGCTGGTGCAGCCCCATCCTGAACCTGCAAGATGCCTGCAAGCTCGGAGGTCCTTGGAAACTAGCTCTGCCCCAACGTGAATTGGCATAACTCACCTGTGCCCATCAATGCCAGAAAGCCAAGGTGACCTCCATTACACCCAGAAACTTGTGGGCTCAACTTCCCATGGAAAAAAATGCCCTTTGGGGCCTTGAAACACGTAGAAAAAAAAAGAGCCACGTCTTTGGCATTTCGGCTTGTGGCTGACAGCCCTAGCCCAGATAAAATCAGTCGCCTGGGGCTGGCCTCACAGTAGGGAGAAGAAGCAAGAGCTCTGCAAGGAAGCATTTTGCTGCTGGGACACTCAGAGTTTCTGTGTTATGTCCTGCCTCTCTGCAGCAACCTCTAGGCAGTTAGTAATGTTTGATCCAAGGTGCTGTGTCCCTCCCTTGCCAGAAAATTAAACAAAACAAAAAAAAAAAGCTTTAAACAGGAAGGAGCCCCCGCAAAGGAATATTTCCCCCAGCCATGCACTCCTCCACAGTCCGTGCATTGGCCTCTGTGAGGCAGTGGGGTTCGTCATAGCAGGAGGAGGAGGTAAGTTTGTGGGAGCCCCTTGTTAAAATCTTGGCAGCACATCACTGAAAGTGCAGCTAGAAATTGCTGAAAGGTGGAAGCTGATAATGAGCATTTGGAGCAGGAAAAAGCAGAGCTGCTTCGATATTTGAAAGGACCATCTGAGCTCTGTCCTGGGCTCTGCCCAGCTGCTTCATGGATGGCTCAGAAGAACAAGCACTGGGGGATATCACCAGCACCTCCTGACCCATGAGAGGGCAAGTGGTCAGGGAACGCCAGCGGCTGGGGGCAAAGAAGTACAGGAGGGAGGCGGCCTTCACCAGCCCTCCTGGCTAACAGAGCAACAGAGAAAGCCCATCGCTGTTTCCTTGGGCTCATCTTCCCTCCCTAGAGGCACTCACACACGAGTCTGGCTTTGCACAACAGTGGTGTGGAATTAAGGAGCAGGGAGAAGGAAAAAAAGCAGGGAATGAGATGTTCTTCTTGGGCAGCTCAAGTGAAATACATGGTGTTGGGGAGAAGAGGTAGCACAGACGCAGACATGTCCTTAAAGAGTGTCTCCGAAGCTGATGATGCTGGTGCCAAGGATGAGAGCAGTCATTTCATGCCTTTCTCTGCTTTGTGAGCCCCCCATCCTCTGGCCTCTGGGCTTCTCAGATCAACACGGGCTCCAGCTGCCAGACCACAAGTAATTCTGGGCAGGCATTCAGTTGTCACTGCCTGAAATGCACACCCAAAGCAGTGCCAAAGTGATGGAAATATGTTACATAGGAATCAGGTAAGGAAGGCAAAGTTGTTATGGATGGGCCATACACTTCTACTGAGATGCTCACAGAAAAAGCCATATACAAATCTTACCCTGCACAAATACAGCTTGCAAGCTAGGGCTTAATTTGTTTTAGGAGGCAGTTGCATGACATGTCATAGATTAATGACATATGCCATTGGCTGGGCTACAATGACTGACAGTGTATCTGCGCTAAGCTGTTTGGAAAGTAAAGTATGTTGGTGTTTAAGACATACATGTTGTCTTACACAACAAACATGTTGTCTGTAGGATGATCTCAATAGGAATATGGTTCTTCTTCCTCTTGGGAATGTGTGAAGACAGTGGCATAGGGCAGCTGGCGCCATATGCAGCATGGTGTTCAGCATACTCTGACAATCCTGGCAGTCAGTGCAAAATACATCTCTTGTCCCTGTCTGTCTCTACAGGGATAAACACAACTGAGATATGAAATGAGCTGTAAGCATACCCTTCTGCCTCCACCCCATTTTAGAATAGTAGAGATTACTGGACACAGGGAAACTTTTTCTATCCACACCCCCCCCCCCCACGCCCCCGTGTTCCTGCCAAAATAATACAAATTCTAGGAAAAACACCTTCTCTACAAATAAATGTATACATCTGCAGCTTTATTCTTTTTCCAAGGGAACTCTTTCGATCTTGCCTGCTCAACCAGCAGTTTCCCCATTCTAATTTTTCCTGTGTGCAGCAAGTATTCAGCTGCAGTTTGCAAACCTCATGAGTGGCAGCATCCCTGCGGGAAGTGACAAGCATCATTCTCTGACTCCAGGACTGGGACTGGGCACCGGCAGGTCCTACCCCATGGATAAGACTTTTCCTACCTACTTCACCTGTCCCTGCCCTGCTTAGATCAGGTACTTTGGAAGCAAGTCTTGCTGTATTTGTGCATAGCTGAGCACAAGGAGGAACAACCTCAGCTTTTTTTCATCAGTGCAGCACAAAGGCTCTGTGATAATGTTGACTCCTGAGAGTAAATCAGCAAGTGGATGATAGCAGCCATCCGTTATAACTGTACCAACTGTGCGGATTAATGTTAGTGGAATTAATAACAACAACAAACCCCCTGCCTTAAAAGTATCTATGTTTTAAACTCCTTATTTTTAAAAAACAATCAAACAAACAAACAAACACAAAAAAGCCCAAAACAACTAAAAAAACCTGGGGCCACCCACTAAAAAGCAGAGACAGTTTGCATAAAATCAATGGCATTTCTTAGGCTTCTGTGAACAATCTGAAGGACAGGCATGATTGCCTTACGAACTCGGGGTGCTTTTTAATGTTTGATACAGTCACTGACAAATAGCAGCTGAAACACCTGTAGGCCAGATGTGCACAGCTGTATATGTGCTGCTGCTGATCAATCTTTAGATTACATCATGCTGCAGATGCCTGACTTCAGAAACGTTTGGAAGTCAGAGCTGGAGCAAGTGAACTGCAAGCTTAGGCACTTCTTTCTTCCTGACGGTGATGCCATGCCTCCTCTGCACACAATGCCGAGCTCTTCTGCTGTCACCCTGAACTGCGTGATGCAACCTCCAAGCAAATAGAGAGGAAACTCCAGCCAGGAACTGGGGAGAGACATTGCATCCTACAGTCAGGAATAATGCCTCTGCCTGATTAATGTGCTGGGGAGATGGGCTACATACCATCCACTCTGCATTTCTACCATCCGAGACCCAAAAAAGCATCAACACCCACCTTTGAATTGTTTTATTCTGGTGTTTCTCCACATTGCAACACATGGCACAGCTTCACCATCTCTCTACGGGCGCACGTGTGTGTGTGCATGTGTAAAGGAACTTAAGTGAAGTGATTTTAATTTTCAGTGGAGTCATTCCCTTCAAGAAGTACGGCACTTGTGCCTATAACACTGGGAAGCAAAACCTTGCCTGCCCTGAGAAAGACTTGGAGCTGATTGCTGAAAAAAGACCCTGTATTTTTGCATTTGGAATAGGGAAGAAAGTTTTCCCTTTGCTGCGTGAAGTTGTGTTTGCCCTTCAAAATTGCCAAACAGATGCTGGGGCAGATTCCCTGAAGCTTGGGGGATTTAATAATCATTTTTTACACTTTGCAGAGCATCACAAAAAGTCCTGAATGCAAAGAAGTAGGATTCCCCTGTCTCCTTGCCCAGCGTGCTCAATGTCACCATGCCCAGGTTTTGGTAGAGCTGGGACTTGCATCTTGGGTGACATTGCCAGATGTTTGCAGAGGAAAGGGTGCTACTTTGGCATCTTGCCCCTAGCATGAGGCAGCGCTTGAAGAATGTGCCCTCAGTCACCACACCCTGGTCCCTGAAGTCAGTGATTGCAATTGCTTGGCCCCAGCCCAGCAGTGCTTCACGTGGCGGCAGGTGCAGGTTTTTGATAACCACCCAGGCTCTGAGTAACAGCAGTGATTCAGTCTATGTGTTACTAATCTCCCAGGACTTTTGGAAGGGTTTGTACCAGGCCAGGTCTCCATCTGGGATTAATCAACATAGCTTCATTGAAGTCAAGGGGCCAAATTCTCACTTGGAATAAACCGGCTTAACTCCACTGCAGTCAATAAAGCTACTCTGATCTTTTTTTATGGCAAGTATAGTCCAACTCTTTAAAATACGTGAGGTTACAGGGTGTTGCCCTCATGCGGAGGGAGTTACATTTTTATACACCAAAAATATCCCACCAGGGAAAGAAGTACTTGGCATCGAGTAAGGCACTCTGGTGCGTGCTGGTGATGTTAACCAGACTGTGCTTCGGAGAAAGCCACTGGCTGACACACAAGGAGCTGGGGCATTTGCCTTTTGGTCACCCTATACTGATGCTAATACTATGCCTCAGGAAATGATGACAGTGACTTTGAATAAGCGTGCTGGTAGACCACAGCTTGCTTTGCATTCAGTATCTGCTAGTGCCCAGAGGTTCCTTCTCTCTGTCCTGGGTGGTTTGACAGCTACATTAACATGGACACAAGCCTGGCAAGAGCCATCCTGGGTCCTGCATCTCTCCTGCACCATTTCTTCAGGCCTTTACTGCAAGTATGCACTGTACAATCCTTCTTATAAACTTTACAGCTTTCACCTTCTATGCAGATGGCATTGCCCATGCTTAAAACAAGCAGTCTAGATTTCAGCCTGAGTCCTTTCATCCAGCTCTTTAGTTTAATGAGCCCTTTCCTCCCCCACATTGGTGTTTATAAGCAGCCCTGCCACCCTCACTCCTCTTCCCTATCTCCTTGCTAGTCTCTTGTCAAGGCTGAGTCTCTGCTGCCTGGGGGTGGCCAACACAGCTTTGCATCTGTGGACCTTTGCAGGACAAGTGGCAGGAGGTAAGGGTATTTGCATGGCAAGAAGGGGTTCTGGAGTCTGCAGAGGGGTTTTTTTGTTTGTTTGTTTGAATATTCTATGTTTCAGCATGGTCTTGTTTGCTTTGCTTCAAACCTCTTGGCTGGCTCTGATTGAACAAATGCTTGAATGTCTGTGTTGTTTTTCCCCTCTGTGCACCCTGGGCTGTGGTGGCTACTGGAGGGGTTCCTAGTTAAGGTAATGGCAGGCCTTTCTGGAGAGCAGGGCAATAACACAGTGGCTGTGAATCTCCCTTGTGACTGGTCATAGGTGAAATATTTTATCTTTATTTTTGCGGTTTCTGATGTTGCCATCCTCCTTCAGGCGCATGGTCTCCTGAGGAGACAGAAGTAAACTACTGGTCCCTGTCCGGGCTCTGAGCAACTGTGAATCACTCGTTTTTCCGAGATTCATAAGGCTAGCATCATTGCTCAGCTTGAGGTTGGCTGGCTGCTTTACAGGCTTTCCTGAAACTGTTATGTGGGTGATGCCGGGCAAGCAAGTAACGGGAAGCAGGAAAGGGAACGATCTTACTCACAACTTCTTTAGCAACACATTTCCAGCCTGGACAATGCCGTGAGCTCCCCAGGATGAGAGCTGCCCAACACACTGCGCTGCTCCAAGAGCCTGCACTCTCATAAATTAATGTCCTGAAGGCTTTAACTTCCTCTGCAATGACTGACTAATAATTTTTGAAAATTTTATGTGCATCAGTGGCCTGGGAGCAGACACCGAAGGTGGTGTGTTCTGCTTGCTGTGTACCAGCTTTCTATATTGCTGCCTCATGTTTCTTTCCTATAAGTAAGCTATCCACTTCAGAGCTCTTGTGTCAGTTTTTCATCACACTTCTAGAGTTTATGGCTCCACGAGAGGTGAAACAAAGTTGATTGGTCCCTTGCTGTTATTTTTCAAAGGGGAACAAATAGTCTCACTCCAGCAAGCTCAAACTCCGGGAGGAAGAAACATACAAAGATGAAATCTCTCTGCTAAAGGAGCAAAAAAGTCAGCGTGTCCTTAGCTTTTCTCCATTTAGTGAAGTATTTAATCACATGTCTAAATGCGTGCTGTTAGCCCCGCTGACTTCAGTGGGATTTAGCACATGCACTAAGGATGTGCAATGTGGTCTGCTGAATCAGAACAGGCTAGCAAATGACTACTGAGAACTTGATTTGTATGCAGCAGGCACACAGAAGCCTCGAAAAAGCTCTGGAAATTTGGTTTACGTGGTCTTTTCCAGTCTGTCATTCTGCAAAAGGCAGATGTATATTTTCTTGTCCCCGGTTGTCAGGGTTTTTTTGGATTTCAGTGTAAACGAACGGGTTAAGTCAACATTTTCAACCAAATTAGTGTGGATACCTTGGCTCAATGCCAGCTGGCTGGTCTTGTTTAGATTTGCCAGCTGCAAGCTGGACTTACTTGAACCTTTGAGTCTGAACTCTGCTAGGTTCCCACTGAGCTAACAACCAGTATTACTGTGGTACTGATGCAATCTTCTTTCTTGGGGAGAGGAAGAGGAGCTCTCTGCATCTGTTCAAAACAAAGACTTTGTACTCTGACTTTGGCAGTGCTGTTCCTCTCTAAATTTCACAAGCTGTCCCAGGATGTGCAGACCTGAGCTAAACTTGTGCTCCTGTGAATCAGGGGCTTGCTCTGAAGTTGCTGCTAGTGGGCTTCTCATCTGACTGCTTGGGTTTGCAGCTGAAGCTGAACAGCTTTTCTGCTCCATACAACTTGAGTTTTACATGCAGCTTGTGTTTGCAGTACAGCAAAATGTTTCCTTAAGTTTCTTATTCTCTAGGTTAAATCTGGACATGTATGTGAAGTTTGTGAAGTGTGAGGGAGGTTGGATGTTACATTTAGTGATTGAAATGGAAGCTTTAAAGGCTCATTAAGAAATCAAATTGAATGCAAGCATCGTATAAGGAAGTATTGGTCTAACTCTGTCTAGAGAAGTGTGTGTGTATGCTTCTACACACAATACATAGATCGTCTGTGATACCATATTTAGATTTTAACTATACTGAAGGTGTGGAGGAGCATAGGATGTCTGTACTGACTTAATTTAAGCACTTTTCACTCCTCTGTGCTTTTTACCAGTTAAAGATGCTTCTGTTTTCTTTTGAAACTTCTGGTTGCCACTCTTAATCAGGAACAGATGTGTCTCATCATATCTATATGTATGCTGCACACTTCCCCTACACGTGTATGCACCTCTAATACAGTACTTGACAATATCAGTACATATCGGTGTGCATGTATATATATAGGTAATACTGTAAAGTTGGTGTTCATCTATTAGGGAGCACCACCATAGGGATAACACTGACAACCAAAGAGATTCTGGTTTTAGACATCACACCTTGTGGAGACAGCCTCCTCTTCCATCTGATACTTGTGTTTTAGCAAATGTGATTAGATTTATTTCTTACCACATACTCACTTGAAAGGTAAATAGGTTTCTAAGAATCAGCAGTTCCTCAACTTAAAGGCTCCCTAAAAGCATCAGTTAGTTAAATCAACATCAATAAATAAGTGAATGAAATTAAGTTTTAGGAGAGGGGTTCAGGGAGACTGGCTGTTTCTCGTGCCACATGCTTTTTCCTTGAAGGTGGAAGAAGTAAGAAATGTAAATGAAAAGGAACTCCCCTACCTGAATATGAGTGCTGCAGATAGGAAGGATAAAGGCCTTTACCCAAAGTAGTGTGCCTGGCTGGGAGCTAGTCTCTACAACATGCATGAAGTTGCAGTCCACTTGAACTGCAACTGGAAACCTTGCAGCAATGCAACATGCTTCTGTCCCTGAGAGACTGGAAGGAAGTCTTTGGAAATCAGCGCTCCCCAGATGAAAATACCTCATTTGCTTGTGCCATGCCTGCCGGCTGGGGAGGAGTCCTCAGACTGGGGGAGCTGTTGGGCCACACTCTGCATGGATGCACACTACAGGAAACTTAACCTGACATCCCACATGATTTAGCCGAACAAAATGATCTCTGCCCTTTCCATACTTATTTATATTTTTAGTTGACTGCATAATCTGGCCCTCTAGAAAGTCCCTTCAGGAGGTCACGCAGCTGAAATAATAGCTAATGAATTTTTTAAAATGATTTGGGAGTTATTAAATACTTTCTTCTTCCTTTCCTTCCCTTCCCTTCCCTTCCCTCACTTCAGCCCCTCTTTGGCAAACAGTCCTGGTTTATTCCACCAGAGCGCTTTCCCTTCCAGGGCAGGGCATGCTGATGTGTATGAAGGAAGGACCTACACTCATCTCCAAGTGTTTGCATGCTGCCCCTAAACTAGGTAGTGCTGGAATAAGAAAGCTAGATAGTCCTAAATGAAGCAGCTAGATGATCCTAAATCCAGGGGTTGGGGTTCTTGGACTTCTCCAGTATTAAACCATCCAAACTATTTCCATCTATGTTCCATTAAAGAAAGGAGCTGAGTTTATTCCTTTTGGTAGAGCTGTTCCTGGTTACACAAGCTAGGGTCTGACTGCAGAAATTGGTGCTTTTTATCTGTTCTGGGGGAATCTGCTCCCCTTTTCCATGTCTGCAAAGATCCTCCCATGTGCATGGGCTGTGGATGAGATGCTTAGCTTTTGGGGACTTGCCGCCTGGCCAGGGGATCACCTCTGAGACCCAGCCAAGTTGTCTTGTTGGCTGGGGATTGCTCCTAGGCACAAGAGAGCCAAGGGAATGCCTGTGGGCTGCCTTTCCAGGAAAGGGAGCTGTGGTCTAGTCCAGGGACCAGAAATGACTGTGAAGATGGCCTGGGTCACTGTAGTAGCAGGATGTGTAGGGAGTGCTCTGAACTAGCTTGTGTCTTTTCCCGGACTTCCAGCTGTATACTTCAAACCCGAAAACATTGCTTTATCCCTACTTATGTTCCTCTTGCATGTTATGGATTTAAGTTTTTCCAAAAGATTCAAAAAGCAACTAAATGATCAAGACTTTCAGACATGAGCATAGGCTTGTGTTCTCAAACAGATCAAGGAAATCAGTGCCTTTCAAAAAATCTCAGCTCTGGAGGGGGCCCTAAATCTCTTTGACCTCAGCTCCAATCTGTTCATTGGTCCCTGTCACTTCCCTAATAACAGATCAGAGGAAGGTAGTCTTGGCTGTTTGAAGGCCAAGTTCAGTGTGATGCTCTGGTGGAGAGTGGGCACTTGCACACAGTGAGGCAAGTATTATCATGCTTCAGCTCAATGGTGTTTGACCATGTTAGTCATGATCAAACGAAACAGCCTGGTTCCCTGCTGGGTGGGGAGCTGCAAAACCATCAGGGTGAATTTGGACCTACCCCAGATTTGGTAGCAGATGAGAGCTGAGGACCTACTGCTCCTGTGGGAGAGCTGGTGGAGGCTTCAGCTCAACTTTGGGTTAAGGTTGGGATTGGACTGGGAGAGAAAGTGGTGAAACCTTCCCAGTGCCCTGCAACCAGTCTCTGGGAACCCTGTTTACATCTTTCCTCCCTCCTTGTTTTTTGTGCTTCTGCAGGATGTGTAGGTGTGAAAAGGGTTGGCCCCTGGGAGTCTTTCTGCCTCCAGCCTGTCTCTTTCTTGACCCTGTTGCTCATGGCAGGACTGGCTGATCCCCCTTCATCCCAGTTGTCAATGTTTGCAACATCCATGTGATGCAGTGCTCTGTGGTCTGCACAGCAAAGTGGAGATCCCCACTGTGAACAGGGTCCTTGCATTAGGTTGATGTCTTGTCAGTCTCAGCCTCCCTTTGAGATAAGTCCCAGCCCAAGCTGCTCATCCTGTCTCTTGCCTCTTCCCTGGTCTCCAAGGCCCTTTGCTTCCTCTCCTGTTGGTCTCCTGGGCTCTTTCTCCTGGTCTGCTCCTCCTTCCTCCCCCTCAACTCTCTTTGCTTCCTCTGTGCTTTGCTCTATCACTCCCCCCTGCTGAGATGAGAGCACAGGAGATGGTCCCAGCTCTTGGTTCAGATTCCCTCAGCTTTGTGTTGTGCCTTCTCCTGGTTTTGTGCTCCTTGCTCTGACAGACTCAACTGAATACCAGCAAAAGATAGGGAGAGGTGTGTGAACACGTGCTTCTGGCAGCTCTATAGAATATTGCTGATTGCACTTCTTAAGGCTCTGATGCTTAAATCCCCTCTACTTCCCTCCCACCATCAGGCATCATCTGTTATAATTACACTGCAAAAAGGTGCATCTTCCCAAGATCCCAACCTGCTTCTCAGGAGGGACCGCAGCATGGAGGAGAATCCTGCAGTTTTGTGTGTTATCTGTAGCAAGCAAATGCCAGTGTGTTAGGATGTACAGCAGAGGAGGAAAAAGGAATAGATGAAGGTACAGAAGCACATCTGAAAATGTCCACAGTTTGGGAACACTGCTGCCTCAACGTCTGTAATGAAAAAAATCTTTGTTTCCTGCTTTCCTTTCTGTACCAGAAACTTCTCTTGCTGTTGTGATGTCTAGCTTTAGCCCTGCTGTATTGGTATTTTATAAAGTCCCATGTAATTTTTTTTATTGATGCTATTAACAGATCATGTAATGTCTTATTTAATCAATGTAGTATTTTTAACAGGGTATGTTTCTAGTCTTTGGACTTGAATATCTTGAACACATGATCTTTTAAGAGTTCAAAACTACAAAAAGAGCTTGAATTATGGTTTCTGAAATCCTGTCTCAGGTGATTTCTGGTGTAGAGGGCTGGCAACTGCCTGGGAATGGGAAGGAAACAGGAGCCCAGGCTGTTCAAAGCTTCAGAACAAACGAGGGATTTTGCAGCAAGGTGGAGAGAAATGCTTCAGGTATCAGTGTGATTTATTTATTTTTTTAAAAAAAGAAATTCACTCTTGCATTCAACAGTGGTTGTCACTGTTGTACAAATGGAAGTGAGGAGGGTTGCATCCCTGATCTAGGAAGTCAGGGGAGAAAATTAGTCCAAGAGGTATTTGGGTCTGAATTATTATCCATCAGCACTATGCAGGCAGTTCTGTCTCTGCCCTGAGTTTTGCATCTGTGTGCTGGCCGTAATGGTGACTTTTTTTTTAAATGCATCACCATCTCTGTGAAATCTCTGGTGGTTTTTGAACCACAGCAGTGCTGATTTAAAGCATGCCTAAATATTTAAGGAAAGTCTGATTTATGCTCTAAATGCTTGCTCATCAGTTTTCCTTTTAATCATTGCAACTGTTGGGACTCTAAAGCCCCCTTGTCTTCCTCTGTCACTTTGCATGGCTTTTTAGCAATTCTGCTTTAACTGGAGACCTCAGGATGGCTCTGGCCCAAGTGAACTCCTCAAGATCCTTGTGTAGTATTCTCCTGGTGGTACCCTGAGATCAGCAGATGCTGGCCTTTCTCTCAACTCCCACTCAGTGCCTCAAATCCCAGGGAAAGCTCCCCTTCCGCTGCTACACCCTGTGCTTTGAAGACAAAAATGATTCAACAAGATCTTGGGGGTTTGTATCATTCAGCTGCCTTCAAAAATTTGCAGAGGTTTCCAAAGCTGAGATAAAGACACCTCCATGCACAGCCTGCTCTGTGTCTTCAGTGCCAGTCCCCTGCAGATCTTCCTCAACACTGATGCCTGCATACTCTGCCTGCATAGTAAGACTTGTCTGCATGCAGAAAAGCTACTTATCCCATGGATGCGCCAATCTAGCTGTATGCGATGCCTGTTTGCAATCATGCACCGAGCTCTTCCTGAGTTATGCAGCTGAGATGTCCTTTACCTTCAACCTGGTGCTTCTAGCCCCCCAAAACCAGCAACCAAACTGTCCATGGATAAATAATTTGGCATTATAATGAACATGTTGAGTCTGTGCAACTTCACGGAATGTCTGGGTGCAAACCACTCTCTTGCACAAAGTGGGTGCTGGTGCCCGTTGAACCAGAATCTTACTATTGGCTTCAGTAGGAGCAGGGTTTGGGCTGTATTGTCGTTTTTCATTGTGCTGCGGCTGTGCAGCCTCACTCCACTTGTTTGGAACGTTATTGCTCGCCTTTGAGGCTTTGTGCTGCCTGGAGCAGTTCCCAGAGAGCAGCACAGCCTGCTCTCTGTGCTCTCTTCATTATCTGCTCTGCTAATGTGTGTGCCTGCTTCTTTGCCTTTCATGTCTGCTGCTCTTTCTGTTTTGGGGTTGTTTTTTTTCCGTCTTTAGGTCACTTGTTTTGGGTCAACTTTTTCTTGGTACTAACTCCACTGCAGGGTTTTCCAGATTTGTTGCTTTTCTGAGTCTGGAGGGATGTTTTATTCCTGTTTATTTGTTTTGCTGGCCAGAATACAAAAGGTTAAACAGTTTGGAGAACTTTATTCTGTATTTACTGCTGAGGTAGGTTTCTAAATCAACAGTAGGTCGTGTATTAGAGTGACTCACAGAGCTGCTTAACTTTTTTCCTTCCGTTTTGTCTCTCTTCAAATCTGAAGCGCACATCTGCAATTTAGATCACTGAAATGAGAATCTGTGAAATGCATATAAATTGCTGTAGATAGGCTGCTCAGCCTGGCCCCAGTGCAGAGTCAGTTTCCATTTGACAGTGGTCAGATCCCTCTGGGATGCAAAAGGGACCTAAAAATGCAGGGTACCGAGAGGATGATCTGTGCTGCGCGGGGACAGCCAGCAAGGAGGACAGGCTTGCTGGGCGGCACAGAGCTAGGCAGAGAAAAAACAGCCTGGTTGCATGTGGAGCCCTTCTCTACATGCACTGTTTGTAGGAAGGTCCTGTTCTGTGGAGAGGTTACAAGGTGGGCTGGAAACAGGTACTCACAAGGAAAAGTATTACTAGCATTTGCTTTTCAGAGGGAAGGCTAAGGCATCATCCATCAACAAAAGTTACATGGGTAAGTTGAGTCTGAACCAGGAATAGGTTCAGCCTGGCCCTTTCATTTAGTGCACAGTCTAGATCAGTGTCCCCAGGGCAGACTATGGGTGCAAGGAGAGCAAAGCCTGCTGGCCTCATCACATGAAATAGAATGCGGTAACGAAAGACCTGCTGTCTTTACAATCGGCCCAGAGGCTCTGGTATAAACTGCCCCAGCAAGGGGCCTCAGCTAGGTGGCCAGAGCAGAGCCAGCTATCCCATGGCCCTCTGGGCACAGGTGTGCCAAAAGCAGCAGTGTAAAATGCCCTGGAGATTAACAGAGCAGATGGGAGCAAGTGGCGGGGCTCTTTCATCAACCATCATCTCTGCAGAGACTCCCAACTTGCTGTCCTGCAAAACACCACATTTCCTAGCAGCCAAGTGTGTATGGTTACAAACCACTCCTTTTTCCCTAGCAGCAAAGCACAGGTGAGACATCTCCACTCCCAAACTGCAACCAAACCCTCCCATTTCTTCTACTCAGCAGCTCTTGGTGATTCTCTTCTAAGAAATTTATGGAACAGTCATATTCTGGGTTTTGTCCCTCCCATGTCCCTAACCTAATGCCTTGATTATTGTCCTGAAAGCTCTCCTGTGCTCTTTTCAGCTGTCTCATCTTAAAATGCAGCTTTTGAGCACAGGCCGCTGGACAGACTGGCTCTGCTGGGACACAGCTGGCCCTGGCCCTGTGCTGAAGTGCTGCAGTGCATAGAGCCCTGTGGGTACAGCATCTCGGCGGGGCTCAGCTTGTTAGCGTACACCACAATCTTTAAATTTTAAAGGAGCTCAGTCCCTCATTGAAAGGTAGATGGTTTCTGTGGGTACCAGCAGCTGGGAGTGATGCTTGTCGCATCCTGTGCCTGCATTGTGTTTGCCGAGCTGCTGGTAGGAACAGGCCGCACCCCGGCAGGGTTTTGTCACACTGGTACCACCTGATCCATTTATTTGCCATTGCATATTACAAGTTATGATGTCAAAAAAATATTGCTTATTCAGGGTGCAACCTGCTGCTCCTGGCTGTCATCCCACAATATTTTCTGCAGTCATGTACAGGGTATCTGCATCCACCTCGCTTCAGGGCGGCATGCTGTGGTTGCAGGATTTGGGCCTCCCTGCAAGGAGGCCTGGAAGGCTTGAGAGAAGTTTTTCTTGTGTTTAGACCACAAATTACCTTGTTCTTGAAGCCTGCCAATTCTATGAGGTTTTCAATAATGAAAGGACTGTACTACATGACCCGCTTGGAGTAATCTTTTAAAATTTTGTTTGTTTATTAAAGTGCCTGTCGATAAAACAATGGACTAAACCCGTACTTGTTTTGTTTGGAGCTAATTTAAAATCTCCTATTAAGATGAGGACAGTACAGCTTTAATCATATATGTAGAAAAATACATTGGAGAAAGTAATGAGATTTTAAAAAAAAAACTAACAATTTTTCGATATAGAAAGAGTATGTTGACAACTGCCTGAGCATCAGCTGGTCGATGTGCATGAAAAATGTTATTTCTAAGACTCTGAGCTACAGCACTTGCAGTGTAGCCTGTCTGTGCTCACTGCACGTATCTGACAAATACTTTTGATCAGAAACTGCTGCACAGTGTCAGTGAATACTACTCAGAGCATACCCCTTGCAAGGCAAAATGTTTCACCTTGAATTACATGGCTGGCAAAGCAGCAGGCAGCTGTGACTGCAATGTGGTGGAAGTGCCTCTGATGCCATTTGGCATTCTGACCCTAAATTAAATAACTGGGGAGACAGTTGTCCTGATGATCACTGCTGTGTGATCTGCTCCATGCAAAATTTGGGTCCTCCTTGCTTTGTGAAGTAAGGCAGCTCCTGGCTGGTCCCAGATATGCCACATGCTCTTGCTAGACATACATGACCTGTCCCTTGGATGCAACCTCAAACCCACATTACTCTTTAATATAGTGTATCCTGCCCTCTAGTGCCAGCAAATGCTGAGTCAGCAAGAGTCAGCAAGCTGTGCTGTGCTCCTGTGATTTTCCACCTTTTTCATCAAATGGATCTCTCTGAGCCTGGGAAACTGCTAATTATAGGGCTGCTAGGATACAGAGAGCTGCTAAATAGGTTTGTGCATCATGGCAATGCTTGTGCAACAGTTTGGGGACTGAGTACTTCAGTATGGCTTTGGAGCAAGCACAGCTCCTTGAAATTATCCTTTGGAGATGTTCTCAAGGAAAATGAGCTCTATAATGGAAACAAGAATATACGTGGCAGGCTATATGAAAGAACGCTTTGGAAGTCAGAAGGTTGCTTCACTGATGAGCTTAAAAATAAAATCTTGAAGCCTGGGGAGTGCTTGGCTGTCATGTAGGGGACAGATAGAGCAGGGATAACACCTGGAAACAGGTCTCTTGCTTTTTTCCTAAAGAAAAGGAAGAATAATTTTCTGTTTAGAAAGAAATCTTAGAGCCATTCATTTTGTTACCCGCTCTGCTGGGAGGGGAGTGGAGGTTTCCCTCAGCCATTGCTCAGGACTTGTAGGTATCTGCTTCGAGTCAGGCACCGCCCGTAAGTTCTCCTCAAAGCTTCTCTATGCTCATTACATCTCCCTCCCTCCTCCTGACATGACCCTTCCCTTCTGCTATTTTTAAGACCCCACCAGGCAAAAGCTTCAAGGATTGCAATGCAAGGACATAGGCTGGGGTGGGTCGGTCCTGGCTGCAGAGCTGTGCATGCCTCCAGCCGGGTGGGATCGGACCCGACTGGGCTTTTGCACAATTTCCTGGGTTATTTCAAGCTGTCGGGAAGGTCCAGCCACGGGAGCACTGCTGGGGCCATGAATGGGAGGGGCGGGTGGCCTTTTTGTGCGCAAGCGACGCTGCAGAAAACAGAAAAACAGTTTTGTATAAACTACTGTCCTCTTCCCCTGTCCCCTCGATTTGGATCAGAAATGCTGGAGTTTGGGGAAAGGGGAAAAAAACCCCAACACAAAATACAAACCCTGAGAGGTCACCCATAGTTTTCCTCTGATGCACGGTGGAGTATGAGTGCTGGCGTAGCTGTTAGGGTGGGTTTGTTTCTTTAAGGTGTCTCCCAGAGGGAGGATCAGCAAAATGCAATGTGGCAGCTATGGTAACTCCTCTTGGCTTTCAGCACAGCCCGTGCTGATCACACAACTTGCTAGTGAAGAAGGTACAGCTGTCCAGGCCTTGGCAGGGATCCCCACCCTCAACTTACTGCCAAATGCTGTTTTTCTTTTTTTTTAGATTTCTTAGTTTCCGAAGAAAATGAAAATGGGAGGAACAGCCTCATTTGCCTCTCAGCCTCATCTGATGCTGACTGGACCTGCTAGGGTAAAGCCTGATGGTGCTGCAAGCTCATGTGGTGCTGTGATGTTGGCAGCCTGGAAGATGGAGAGCCCAAATTTGAGGGTTTCTGTCCTGCTGTCAGATGCTGGGCCTGGGGGGAGGGGGGGTGGGGTGTGACACCAGGGTTAAAGGCTGGGGTCCCAGCAGTGTCTGCAAAGGGCTGAACACTTGGGCTGGAGCTGTGTTCAGGTCTAGTTTCTTTCCTGGCTAGTTTGGGCACTCCCATGCCACGGCCAGCTCACATGCACACCTTCAAGAAGTGAACTAGCTGGAAATGGTGAGCTTACTTGGGGGTAAAAGTGCCGCAGGTGCCTCACTGGCTGTGTTTGCACCTACAAAGCACAATGGAGCAACTCAAAACTCACCAGTGCCCCAAATAGTCCCAGCAACCTCATCCGTTGCAATGCTTTAGGCATAGAGCCCTGGGAAAGTGGTCCAGGAAGGTTTCCTCTGCTCCTCTTCCCCTTCGCATCCACCAAGTCTGTGTTGGCCCTTGCCTCCCAAAGCACATTTGGGCTATGCTGGTCTTGTCCCATGAAAAGGACTGTGCCCAGCTCTAGGGAATGATTGACACTACCCCATCCCCAGGAGCCCACCCCACGCCTGCTGACCACACTGCTGCGGTCCCTCTAGCTCATCTGCACCAGGGGCTCCTGCCAAAGGACAAGTCAGTTGTGCCAACAGCATGGGCAAACACCCACTGCAGAGGAAGGGTGCAGTTTGGAGGACCTCTTTAAGATGCAATGTTAAGACAGGCTTATACTGGGGTTGCCCAGCATAGGGTGCTGCACCTTGCATGGATGAGCTGTGTATTTGCATGCAACAGGAAAGCTTGCATGGAATTGCTCCCCTGGGCTTCTCCAAGTTTCTTTGTCAGGCTGGGTCTGCTGGTGTGGGATGGCAGAAATAACCAAAAAGCCCCTTGTTTTGAAATGTTTTGGCTGCATTTGTGATTTAAGGATGTGCCTGAAATAAAGAAGAGGTGAAGGGCAGACGGATCAGTGCAGTGGATGAGTAATTCAAGGGTGAAGCCTATGGATTTCCTATCTAGAAAGAGGTTTTGTATTTTAAAATAATGCAAATGTTGCAAGAGCTGTGTGAGAACATACGTAGTAGCATTTAAATGAATGACTAAGGAGGAACGGCACTGGGGAACAAAAATACATCATAACTGATTTGCACGGCTGGTGAAATTATGGTGTTAGGAAATAGCACCAAATGTGCTATAAAGAGGAGGTTTATTTTCTGTAGGAGCAGGAAT
>NW_009646657.1:660986-689375 GCF_000708025.1 Charadrius vociferus
ACTTGTATGCATACCTTCTCAGGTGTTACGTGGTACTTAAAAAAACCTTTCTAATTGCAGCAGAAAATGGGCCAATAATGATATATTTGAGAACAATAAACGAGTATCAAAAAAGGGAAATATATTTGAAGACTGTTGCTTTTTAAGCCAGGTATTTCTCTTTCATTCTCACATAATTCACAGCTAAGAAATAGCTACAATTTTCAAAGCCATGTCTGTTTCCCTTTGGCTCCTTAACCACTTAAAAAAAAATATTTTAACCTTTTGCCACCCACTGAGAGTGAAAGTATTGCCTGATTTACAAAATAAGAGCGCTTACAAGTAAAATTTTCAGCTTAACTCAGTCCTATTGAAAATCGGACTCCCAGTTCATGGCTGAGAATGCTATCCAGTATCCCCAGCCGTCTGGGCTCATGGCATTTTTTGGCCAGGGGTATCCATAATTATATTTTGGGGTGATGGGGTCTTTCTATGGCACTCTCCTCCACTAATTTCCTTGGCATGAACACATAAAACAGTGGTGAGTTACTCCTTCGGGTGCATTAAGTTATTGCAAGGAATATTGATTGCTAGGTTGTGTGTTTTCAACATTTCTGAGGGGATCACTGGAAAGGGATGCCTTGATCTCCCTTACTCTTGGGCCACAAACTGTGTCTTGAACAGTTCAAAACCTGGTGTTCTGAACTACCTCTCTGCATCAAAACCCAAGTGTGAGCTCACAATTTCTCTATGGGGAAAGTCGTGAGAAAGCACACACTCAGCCATGCTCCAGCTCCCCTCCAGCAGTGAACATTTTAGACCCATATAGTACAAAAAAGATATTATTTAGTGCTGGTAATAACAGGAATCTATTAAACAGCCCTTCTTGTGGCAAAGGATGAAAAACCTCTTGCAAAATATCTGGTGGTTCCGTGCATAAAACTGCACCAAACTGGAAGAGAGCTTTGAACACGGAGATTGCAGGGTCATTCCTGAAGCATTGTGCTTGCAGTTAAAGGCAGCACGAAGGACACGGTGATATTAGAAATTTGCTGATCTCATCAGGCAAAATAATAAATTTCTTTAACAGATGCAGAATAGCCGTATTATCTAATGGGTAAAAACACACATTAATATGTTATATGCATAGATTTTTTTTAAGACAATATTATCTCATCTAGCCTGCTTTTATCATGTAGTTTTATGCTCCGGTACCTTACTGGGAAGTTTCCATGGTGGCGATTCCCTGGTACTCCCAGAGGCACTGCCATAGCTGAAAACTCTCTGGTTCCACGTAGATGCTCTTGCATGGGTTCAGTTCCTGCCACCCACCCCACACTGTGTCACCTGCTGATGTCTGGTCTGCCACAGCCCGCTGGGCAAGCTTGCCTGTGCATTTTGGGGGAAGAAAGACTTAAGCTCACAAGAATGGGCAAGAGGTGCCAGTGGGATGCAATTTGGTGTGTACGTGGCATGGAGGTGGTGCTGGGCATCCTGGAGAGAAGCATGCAAGAGGGGCATTGAGACGGGTGCTCAGTTTTGAAACACTGAAAAGCTATTTTCCCCATCCTAACTCCTTTGTTTAACAGTTTGATTGTGACCTGGATGCTTTTCTCCTGGGAGTCCTGCTGTGCCTGTGTGATGCTGGTATGAGAGTGTATCGCTTACATCCATCAATGTGCTCCTGGGGAGGATGACACCCTGCTCTGCCCCTGCACTCAGGGCGGGTGGCATCGCTGAGCACCCGCGAATGCTGGGGCTCCTGCCGGGCCATGCCTCATGTGCAACTCAGCCTGCAGCACTGCTTTCCCCCAGGGTCTTTGCTCTGAAGAGCTTATAGCTTTTTCTTAAATGGGCAGCACTTACAGAAGTGCTATTTTATATATGTCATCCTTGGCAGAGGCACACAGCAGGCGCAGTGGGATGGGGCTGTTTAGAAGTTGAAAAGAAAGTGGTGAAATGCAGAGGACCAGCAATGAAACACTGTTTGTCACTGGTCCTCTCTGTTTCACTGCTTTCACTTTGACAATGCAATGCCGTTTCATTGCTTCTCTGCCCTGAGCACATTCAGGGTGGGTTTTTTGTGCTGCAGGGCAAGCACAATCCCAACAGCAACCACGGGGTGATGGCACGAGGGTATCAAGGGTCCCGCAGTGCTCCCCCGGTGTGCTTTCTGCAGGGGGATTAAAGTCCTTTCTTGTTCTTAACTAAAGATAAACCGCCCTGTTACCAATCGCAAATTTTATGCTGGGAAGCATACGCTTGTTTACCTTTCTCCTGAGTCTGCTCTTATTTTTGTTGGTGGGTTCGGTAGTTCTTTTTTCCTAATATCCCTATGATTTTCTAAGCTTCCCCTCCCGGCCAGGAATTTCTTTTAATGAGCCATATTACACATCGAGATTTCATCACAGTGCGAATGAAACGTGTCATAAAGGTCAGTCTTAAATGTGCATGTTTCTGACAGATTAATTTTATTAAGGACCTTGGTGTTAGGGACACTGGATGCGGATCTGTCGGGGAATCCCCCAGTCCGGCAAAACACTGCTTTCTGTGTGAAAGCCTCTCCCTGGCTCCATCCCACCCAACTGAATTTTCCAAGTGGATCAGTTGATTATTTTTTTTTAACAGGAGCCTCAGTACAACTATGATCCCCCCACATCTCTCTTAACTGAGCAATTAGGGTTATTTACATTTAAGCACAAAGATACTACCTTTAAAAGTGGCCCAAACAGCTTAAACTGAAGGCATAATCACATAAGTTACTGCATGAGGACTTTTGGTGGCTAAATTAATCTGAAAGCTAATTCATACATTTTAAAGCATGCATTTGGCAGGTCTAATATCTCTTAAAGGAAATGGTAAAGCTTCTTCTTGGGGGTGGCAGTTAACAAGGGAAAACTATCTTATTAGGAATTCAATTAAAGCTAGTACAGGCTTACTGGAACTCTTCCAGTAAATATATATCAAGCTGAACCAGTAGACATCTGTCTCTTCCCCTCCCCCCCCCCCCCACAAGCTGTGATTAAAAGATGGAGAGGAGAAGATGGGAGGAAGAGGAGGGACTATAGCTGACTTACAGTTCGCTGTACAGTGCAAGGCACAAGGGTTATTTTCTTTTTGATGTCTGATCACTTTTGCAAGCTGCGTGAGACTGCCTAACACCCGTCCATTGCCGTAACGCAGAAGCCAGAAAAACAAATCCCAAATTGCGTGAAGGCTCACAAACAAAGACCCTGGGAGAGGTCGGGGGTGCCTGGCTGCCCCATTGCCCCCTTCCTGGGGAGGTGCAGGCAGCCCTGCCTGTGGGCAGGAAGAAAGCCTGCGCACTGACAAACAGCCATGGGCTGCTGGTTTGGGAAAGTGTCAGTGCTGCCTTTCCTGGGTTCAGTTTGGAGGATTAGATCAGAACGGCCTTTTTTGCCCAAAAGGCTCAGGCATCGGGGAGGACTGTCCAGAGAGATTGGGGCCTCTTTGAAGGAGAGATCAATGGCCTCTTTGAAACTGTGTGTTAGCAATAGGGCTTAACAGTTGTTGTGGCTTATTTAACATTTTTACAGGAGTGGTACCAAAAGCCTGCCTGTCCCGTTTGCACCCTCCTCCAGCAAGGTCTTCCTGTCTCCAGTTTCCTGATGCTGCTTCCCATGATGTGATGGCTCATTTTTGGAGGAGGAAGGCTGATTTTCTATTTCCCTTCCCAAGGGAAAACCCTCCTTACTGCTAAATGCTGAAAGCCTTGGACTCTACGGGTGACAGATCACGGAAAAAGTTCAAAGGGGGGTCCTCTATTTTAATAGTTAACCCCCCAAAGAAAGCCCTGCATTAATGCAGAAGGAGAAGCACATCCCAAAGAGCTACCAGAGCCCCACTTGCATGCCAGTCCACATGCACGCAGAGAAAAGAGAAGCACCGGCAGTGCCAGGGAAGTTGAGCAGAACCTAACAAAGAGCCCAGCTGAGGGGGTGCTTGCTACAGAAGAGCCTTTTTGCTGCTTAACTGGCTCCCCTTGCCAGGAGAAGGACAAGGGCATTGCAAAAGCTGGCCCCTATGGCACAGTTGCTGCACCCTGGCATGGGCTGGAGGAACCAGCTGCCATCGGCCAGGTCCAGCGTGGAAGTGGTTAAAGAGACGGGTATGAGGGTAAGGGCTGCCTTGCTTTGATTTATTGGCTGGCTGAGTTAATTTGTTATTTATGTATGATTCGTTGTTGTTGCTGAGTGGTCATCTTCTACAACTACAAATCTAATTAAATGCTGGGGTGCCTAGAGTTTGATTTTTTTTTCCCCCAGAAAATATTTCTACTGTTTTAATTCTTGAGAAGTAATCATTAATTAGCACAAGGCTGCTAGTAACCAGCTGGAGGAATTCTTGTTTTTCCTCACTTCCAAATTTGCCTAAGAAGTAAATCATAAGCGATGGTGTATAGCACTCTCCAAGTCATTTAGAGCAACCCACTGAGATGTCTGATGGGATCATCAGCTAGCACGGAGCAACAAGGTTGCTTGGAGCCAGCTGAGGATCTGGCCCAGTGCATTTTTCATGGCAAAGCACTTTATCTTAACCAAGTTTTTTTGCCCTTTCTCATCTTCTGTGAAGCTGGGGTGGAGCGGCAGTGGGAAGCTACCCGAAATGTACGCTTTCCAGCAGCTGTAATTCCCTGATTACATGTCGAGCTCGCTTTGTGCTTGAGGTTGTGGTGACGTTCCCTTACATGTTCATGGCCTCATCAAACTATTCCTATGGCTCTACGGCAAGACATAAATTCTGGAGATTTCAGGCTTGGAGATTTCAAAGTCGTACTGAACCACATGGAAATGATTCTCCGAGCTACAGCTATAAAAATAATTATATTGCTAGGGGGAAAGAATGACAAGAAATGTCCCCAAAAGAGATTTCAGCGATGGTTACAGGATCTGTCCGGGCTCTATAAGAGGCTGCTGTGATCTCAAAGGTTAATTTATCATTGCTACCTATAACTCTATGAAATATGCCCTAAAAAGCACTGAAGGAAGGAATGTGAAGGGAGGTTGCAAAGAAGGAGCATTGCAATCTTCCCCTTTGTTTTAAGGAGGATGTTTTGTATGCTCTTAAAATTAGAGCTACACTGCACAGATGACCGCTGTGAGGATGACTAATTTGGAGACAAATTAGGTCTACTTAGCTGAAATGTATGCCTTGACTATTCCGTTAATGACCCTTCAATACACATCTCTCCCTATAGAACTTTTACCGCAGCCCTGGCTCCAACAGATTAAGTAATAATATGCTTTTGCCTCTCTTTTGAGCGGTCCTTCAGTTTTGATCCAACATTTTCCCTCCACCATGCGTGTTTTGAACTCTTTATGATTGGTAATTAGTTTTTATGCAACTAGCCCATGGCAGATGTGTCTTTTGCATGTCTCCTTCTCTAGAGCCTTTTCCTTGTACCCTCTCTTTCAAAGGTCTCTGAGCCTCAGTGTTTTCTGGTTATCTGCAATGTATTTGGTGTTCATTGTGTAACAGATTTATTCTTTCCCAAGGAAGAACACGAACATAAACAGAAGATCCAAAATGCATTTTGCTGGGCTTTTAAATGCACTAAGATGAAAATCCCCTGCTACAAGCCTATTAATATAAATACCAAACTTTACAATCCTTCCTGTCAAGGAAACATATTTACATTTTTCTAAGCATGCGTATAAAAAAATAGGGCTTTGGGGACAAAAAGGGCTTAGTTCCAGTGTCACAACACCCCCAGTTAACTGTACCGCTCTCATAAACTATAGAATTAGGTTGTTCCCAGGGCCAGCAGAGATAACATCTGTTTGCTTCTTTAAGGACAAAATGAAATAGGATGCTAGTGTTTTATACTGGAAACAGCCCTGGAAGTCTGAACGGGCAATGGTAAGAGGGCTGTGTATCACATGCGCGTGTTGCATGCGGCTTCCCCAGCACAAAAAAGATGGCAAAGGTGTTATTAGTGCCAGCCCAGGGCAGGCAAAGGGTTCATCCCAAGCCCTGCTGCAGTGAGTAGGAAGAAGGGGGTTGCTGGTAGATTGGTTTTACTGGGATGAAGGTTAGGGCTACATCGTCCTTTACACTTTGCTGGTGCTCCTGACATCTCAGTTGGACAGTATTTTTCCTACTAAAGGGAATAACAGGAAACATACTATCTTTTCTCCTGAATTTTTTGCAGTTTAGAGCATCTTGAATATGTTGAACGAAAAAGAGATAAGTGGCTGCAAGGAATGGGGCACAGGTGCTGGCAATGAAGATGGGGAGATTTGGGGGAGGAAGGCTCAGCTTCACATGTCTGTTGAAGCATCCTATTGCACTAATTGAAGTGCAAAGCTGCGCCTTCTCTTGAAACTACAGGAGTAAGTTGTCTGTAATTACATGGAGCATGGAAAACCTCTCATGGCCACAGGAGCGAAGAGCAGTGACCTGCTGGTGTTCACAAAGGCCAGGTGGCATTTTACAAGTTCCCAAGGCTCTGATTTTCTAATCAAAAAGCTCCTCTGATTTTTTTGCAGCCAAAGGGGAATGACGATTCCTCCAAGGAGAAAACCTTTCCTTGTCTATCTCTCCCCAAAACCCAGGGGAAAGAGAGGATGGCCGCAGCAATCCAGCCCAAACGGAGCTCATCCCTTCGTGCTCACCCTATGTTTGCAGTGCTCACTGCTCCCTAGGAAAAGCAGGACCCAATCTCAAATTCAGATAGCTATTTCTTAAGGGTTTCTTTTTGCCATCAAGACTTCACAGGCTGCTCCCCTGTTATGCATAAAAACTCCTCTGGATGGGACAGACCCATGCAGAAGTCCATGACGCACCACCCAGCTAATTTTGCCCATTTTAGAGGGTTTCTCGAGGATCTTGTCATATTATTTTTTTGCTGGCAGATGTAATTTTTGTCACCATAAACGACAGAATTTGACACCGCGCTGCACCACACCAGGCCATTTGTCAACAACATTTTCAACAGTTCAACCGCACGCGTGTGCATACACACACAGCCACAAAAAGGAGAGGCAAGGGGGAAAAGTCCAGGGGCTGGGGAAAAGCAACCTTCCTCTAAAGGGGACATAAAGGCAGAGCAAAAAGCCACCTCTCAGCACCGGGCTGGAAGTCAGGTTATGGCAAAGACGCCAAATACCGATTCACTCCAAAGCAAACTGAAAACACGTCGAGGTTTGGCTTTGCGTTGTGTTTTTTTGCGCACTCTGAAATGTTGCTCGCAATTTCTTTTAGGTAGGGACAATCTGAGCACCTACATGTAAAATCCACCCCATTGGAGCAATGCTAATAATTCAACTGATAGGGATTTTTAAATATGGTTAAAAGAGGAGGTTTTGCTGCTAAAGTACCGTGTGATAGAGGGGAATGGTTGTATATTAGATAACAGTTTTAAAACCATCATTGGCTAATGGCAGCACATCATTTGGGAAACAACAGAATAAATGCATTGTTCCATCCCAGCGCTTTACTATTCAGCCAATCTAAACTGCTGGAGAAATATGTGTTTGGGACATTTTACATCTGTTTTGACAAGAAGCCTGGGGTTTTGTGTGTGGTTGTTTTTTGGGTTTTTTTCTAAATCTATTTGCTGCAGCTTTTTTTAGCCAGATTAGCATGGAAAAGGGCACGCTGTTTTATAAATGGAGGATTTATCCATTTAAAAAGCAACTCAACTTTGGCTTTTTGCAGTTGAAATTAGGGCGCAGCATGCAAAAAATAGTAACACCAGCAATAGCCATAAACCCCATGACAACAGCGTTACCTATTTAAACAATACTAAACAACGGGCAGCTTGTGTAATGGGTAAAGTAACCAATTTTTAAACAGCTTAACATTTTGAGGGCTCCCTAGAAGAGCATGTGGGAACCCTAATTGCAGCACCAAAATGCAAATCATTTTAGGACACAAGTAAAACATTTACTTGAAATGGTTTCTAAAATGGTTTTAAGTCTGCATTTTACACCACTAGTAAGCCCTCGTTGAAAACTTTTTGACTTTTTCAAACAAAGTACTGTAGTTGCATCAAGTTGTTTTGTTTTGTTTTGTTTTGTTTTTTTAATGAGCCATTTATTGCTGTTAAAATAAAGACAGATTTGCCTCTTTAAAAAAGCCTGGGCAATGGGCTGGGGTAAACTTTCTTTTCATCTTTAAAGAGCCGATTCTCCACATGATGAAATTATTTCATTTTACATCATGCACGACATTATAAGGAGGGGGGGCACATTTCCCTTTCGAATGTTTGTTGGGCGAAATGCATTCACGGACTCTGCTTTATGTATTGAGCCCCAGAGAGCGACTGGCCGTATGCAAACTCCGGTTGACATAATGCAGAGCTGCTCTGCTTAATTAGCTTGAGATGAGGGTGTTATTTTTTTTCTCCTTTCTTACTGTTTATTCCTCTCTTCCTGACTATTACAAAGGCTACTTAAGAGGAAGTAGTTTTCTGCTAATGGAAAATGATGAGGAATGGTTTAGTGATGAGAGTAAATAAGAAACTACATCTAACACCAGCCTTTGCTTAACCGGCATTTTGGGGAAGGGAAACCGAACAAATATGAAACTTTGGCAAAGTTTCTTCTATCTTTGTTTGCTTTTTATTGTGTGAGGGGGAAGGGGCACAGCCCGGGGTTGCAGCCAACATCTGCTGCTTGTTTCTTTTAAGAGAAACGCAACCTGGAGCAAACTCATCGCTGAACCCTGACTGGGTCCTGTGAAACCCCTGGTCCCCTCCAGCCAGGAGAGGATGCGGCCACCCTGGGACCGCTGGCTGGTCACCGTGTTTTTCGGGCGCAGGCACCCGTGGAGTGGGGCAGCAGCTGTCTCAGATCCCCTTGTCAGCCTGTTGTACTGACTGCCTTTTCCTCTCTTAAAACCCTTCCCCAAAGCAGCACTTTCTGGCAAATCTCATGCAGCGATGGTTTCCCCCCTGTTCCCTCTCAGTGACGGTCCTCTTTTGGCTCCCCCATCCCTGCAAAGCAGAAACATGCCGATTTTTTTTCAAAAATGGGTCATATCTCATTTTTGCCTGTCTGGAAGTTTCGGGGTTTTTTTTTAATTTTCGCAGGCATGCAGGAGCAGGAGGGGTCCAGACACATCTACACTGCCCATCTCACCTCCAGGTCACTCGCCCCAAACCCCTCGCCCAGCAGCATCCCCATGCGCCACTAACGCCATGCCACATCTCCCCAGGGCAGGACAAAGCCTCGTGGCAAAGCTGGGCCGCTGAAGGGAGCTGCATGTCCCCCATCCTGCAGCCAGACAGACGCGAAGCACCATCCGGTAGAAGAGAAATCGGTACCTACCCCTTCGGCAGCTGGGCTTGCCTGGCCCAGGCGGTGGCTAGTGGGAGGCCGACATGGACCACGCTCCCTCCATCCTCCATACGGAGAAGGCATAACTCAGCCTCTCATGAGCTACATAACTGCAGCTTGTCATCTTACTGTCCATCTCGTCGCTCTGTAGCACCTGGTAGAGGAAGTCTATATACCGTGCCGCCAGCTTGAGGGTCTGGATTTTACTGAGTTTGTCAGAGGGCAAAGTGGGGATGATTTTCCTCAAGGCAGCAAAAGCTTCATTGAGCGACTGAGTCCTCTGCCTCTCTCTGACATTGGCCAGGATCCTCTGGCTCTGCAGTTCTTCATAAGATTGGGAGCTGGGACTGGACTTTTTCCCCCTCTTCCCTGGGTTGGGGCTGCCATCTTCGCTGGACTTCTTACTGTATCTTCTCTTCCTGCCAAATCTCTTTGGCTGCCTTTCCAGCTCCTCTTCACTGGTCCCCAAGCTATCCACAGGGGAAACAGGAGAACTGGAGCTTTCTTCCATGCTTTCTGCAAGAAGGGGAGGGGAAGAGACTTTCCCCCCCTCCTTATGTTATGTGAGTGTGTGTGTGTCTTAAATATGCTTTAAATTCCTGAGACAGATCCTTTGGAAAAACAGGAGGGCGCTTTTTTTTTTTTTTTTTTTTGCTGACCAAACGTTTTCCAGGTTGCTTGAAGGGCTCTTATTTCAAGGACCGGGGTTGTGCAAAAAATTGAGGTCTCGGAGAGAGGAAGTTATTCTAACTTTTTGGAAACTTTAGCTGAGCTCGGTTGCTAAATAGTTGTCAGAAGTGAGGGAGGTGCGGGGCTCCCTTCTGATTGGCCGGCCAGGTCAGTGGGAGGAAAGCTTTTCCCCTGCTAAACTTTCACAGTTTTATGTTACACTTAACTAAAATCTTGGGAATGCACCTCGAATAAAAGATAGCTGTTGACCACCTCCCGCCACCACCACCCACCCCCGCCCCAGATGCTGAATTTGCAGCACCCCTCCAGGGTAATCCCCCTGTCAGGATTTTTTGGGGTGCTGGTCTCCTCGCTGAGCACTTGCGGGCTGCCTCCCAGCCCATGCTGCCGGGGGTCCCACTCCCAGCTCCATGGCCAGGCTGCAGCAGTACCTTGCCCAAATCAGGGTGCAGGGCTTGCACATCCAAGAACTGCCCTGTTTTTGCAAAGTAGCACGTTATTTTGCACTCCCCCGTGCTGGGGGTCTTGAAAGCCCCCTGATGTCCCTCTGAAAGTTGCCCCTTGCAGCACCCGGCTCCCAAAACTCCCTGCCATGCAGAGACAGGGTGGGGAGGACCTGCCTCTTGGTCCCACAGGGTGACCTCAGGGTGACAGAAGTCCCCTGAGGCACACTGAGCTGTGGGAAGGGTGGAGGTTTGGGAGCAGTCGGGGGAAGCCCCTTCAAGCCCCCTACTTGTGGGGGGCATGGAGAGACCCTCCTGGACTATAACCAAGTGGAGCCCAAAACACGGGTCACCTGGAAAGCGGCTAATAGTTTGTGGAAAACCCCACGGAGAGTACCCTGGAAAGGCCATGCTGGCCACGCAGCACGTCTGCCTGCCATTTTTCTCCCCGCTTCTTTTCCTCCCTGTTAAATGCTAAATAGTACTTTTTGGGGAAGCAAGAGCCGAGGTAGGTCGGAGGACCTCTTTTCCTCCAGAATATCCTGCTATTTAAATCATGGTATCCCAGCGCATAAAAAGCAGTTCCAGGGTTTCTGATGTATCAAACAGAAGATGATGGATCTATTTTTCCTCTCCATCACACCAGGGAAAATGTGGGAAAACGCTGCTTGCTTCCGTGGAGCTAAGGCAGAGCAAAATCAGATTTGGACCTCTGATTTCAGTTACAGCCCAAATTGCAGGAACAGATGCATTCCTGAGCAGCAAAGATCATGTTTTCAATACGGAGCAGGAGAATAAAATAAAACAATAATAATAAAAATAAATAAGACAAAAGAAACTAGTAAAATGTAGATGTTGTATCAGAAGAACTAGTTTGGAGTGGATTTCTTTGCAAAGTTTTCCAGTAGGTATCAACACTCATTAATGGAAAAAATAATGTCTGGTTTGATTGGAAAGTGTTCCTTGGTAGGAGAAGGAATTTTGGCTTGCCGGTGGCTGACTCCACTACTGGTAGGTAATGTTTATAGTGGAAAGACTTCCCCAGGCAGCCCCTGGGGAGAGCCTGTGTTTGCTTTCAAAAGGAAAGGTTTTCAGGTGCAGCACAGAAGTCGGAAAGCGAGGCAGTACTGCAAATAGATTTTTAATCCAATTTAAGACCCCAGCGAGTCAGATAGGATGGGTGCCTCTGCTGCTTGCACCCGAAAGCCAGGTTTCCAGAGGGGCTCAGGGCTGGCGGCTGGGGCTGACGGTTGGCAGCTGCTCCACATCTATGACCTAGAGGTCCATGAGTACGGGGGGCTGGGATGGTGTGTGCCAGCCCTGCAGACCTGAAGGCAGATACCACCCTCAGCTGAGTCAGAGAAAGCAACATTTATACTGGGGAAACCTAAGTAACAGCCCCTTGCCTGCCCCATAAGTGAAATAAACTGCTGTCGATAGTGGTGCCAATGTGAAACTGCACCTTGGAGGGCAAAACACCCCTCGTAAGGGGTATTAGGTTTGTATTTCCAAGTATCAAGAGAAACCGTCACTGAAGACCAGAGAGGTATTTCTGCTTTCCAGCTGCAAAGAGCACAGTTTTCCCAGCAAACAGGTTCCCTGCTAACGGCATCAACTCCTCCGTGTGCTCGCACCACATTTACGGCGATAAACTGCTGTGGATTTGCAGAGATATGTGGCGCATGGGAACACAACTGGGCATGCACTGCCAGAGGTGCTATAGGTGCCTGCAGAAGGCTGCTCGGGGAGCGAGCAGGGCTTTGTTTTCATCTGTGTTTGAGAGCACCAGGAGCAAGGGGAGCAGACCCGAGCTGGAGAGAGTGAGTGGAGATGCTCGTTGCTGCCCTGGAAATGGTCTCCCCCTGCCCTGCCAATGTGTGTTAATATTTATTCTTCATCTTCCTTTTGCCTCGCCATGACCACTGAAGGTAGGACTTGATTTTCCAGGGAGTGAGGTGTTTCCCTGGGGTGGGATGCAGTCTTTCCAGGGGTTGGAGACAGAGGAGTTTCGGGGGCTGACTGTGTGGATGTGTCTCAAAGTGCCCAGTTCTCAGCTGGAACTGGTATTTTGCTTTTGTGATAACCACTGGGATCATCCCGTACAAGTGCAGCAGGAGACACGCAGCTCCTGGGCATCGTGCTGCATGCAGCCGCGGTGGCAAACGGATGCGGCTACGTGGCGCAGTCTTGGTCCAGCCGAGCAGCTGCTGCTCCTTGTGCTCTTGGCTTTGCCTCTCTGGACTGCACAGCACAGAGCAGGAGCAGACTCCCATGGCAGAGCAGCCCCTCGCTGCTCTGCATGCCATGGCTATATTAAATAAATAAATGAACAAGAAGCCAGCCCCCTGCCTGGCTTCTGAGAACGAGCGTGAAGGAGTGTTTGCACGACAAAGCGAGGCAGGATTTCTCCCTAAGGAGGCTGTTGCAGTGCATAACCTCTAAATGTGCAAAGCTTTTTAGTATCAGGCAGGCTTCATTAGGGGAAATTTATGGTGAAACTTGGCTGTGTTATAATTATGAAGTCTATAAGCCCGGCTCCAACGAGCATTGCCCCAGAGCTGCTCTATATGTGTGTACTCTTTACGGCCGCCGAGTCCCCTAGCAGTACTTAGTGCCAGAGCTAAGCATGGTGTTGACAATACTGCAAATATCTTCCCTTGGAGCAGACCAAAGGCATGGTCTACGTGTGTGCAGACCCGGGTGAAATGTGATCTTGCTCTCCTGAAGGAAGAGGGAGTTTGAGAGGTTTGTGGGGGAGCCACGTTTTATGAAGGTACTGCTGGCCAAGAAGGACTGGGTGGATGCATCCTTCCTGCTACCACAGCAGGGTGGGAGAGAGGTTGTGAAATAAAAACTGTGATATAAAAATTAGTTTTCGCAAGAGTTTAATGTGACATCTATTATGATGCTGCTGCTGTTTCACTGCCATTATCAGGTGCCTAAAATTTCTAAATTAGAGGAAAACAATAAACACAGACTGGGCTTTGGGGACAGTGCTTATTCTTTGTAGGAAGCCTGTGGTCCAGTTGTCACCCTGTCAGGGCTTGGCCAGTAAATCACCCCTCAGCCACCCTGCACCATGGAGGAGAGCATTTGGAGTTCCACCTCCTGCCACCTTTCCCTCTGCCTGCAGCAGGAAATGTTGGGTGCCCTGGCAGTAAAGGCAATAGCATTTCAATGTGTTCAGACTGCTCTTCCAGCCCCTCTCTGTTGGGGGAGCTGCCCAGGACACAAATTTTTGGAGCAAACTGAAAGAAGATGATGTTGTGCTTACTGCCATCCTCCTCCTCACTACCTGCTGCTATAGAGAAAAGCATCATTTCTCCTTAGAAACATCCTTGTTGATAGTTACATCCAGCGTTGCATGCAGCTTCTACTGTAGTCAGATGTAGTTAAGCTGATTTTTTCCCCCCTTGCCTTCGGTGTGACTTAAGAGATAACTCCTCAATGCTTTTGTGCAGCAGCCACTAAATGTGATCTGGTACGTGCATCTTCCATGCACTGTCTTTGCAAAGGCAGTCATGTTTCACCTTGCACTTCTGCTTTGTGGGCTTTGTTTCCTTATTCCTCATGTTGCACCAGAGCAGCAGCCAGACACGGCAGGCGGATGTTTCTCAAAGCATTGACCCTGCAGTGACAAGTTTATAATCAAAAGCAAAGGTGAGGCAAGTGAGTAGCAGAGATAAGAGGCAGGAGGTAAGGAGAGCGAGGCTTTAGGGATAAGACAGTTGGAGCAGAGCACGGTTTCAAAGTAATTGGATACGCTAATGTCGGAGTTTGTGCAGGAATGTACATCTGTTTCTGAACTGTTACCAGCTGATGTGCCGGCTCTTCCTTTCTGCTTCCTCAGTTATAAACCCTCAGAGCAGCAGACACAAGCAAAGGCGAGGCTGACCTGGGGAAAGGGAGTCCTATTGCTTGCTAATCCTCCCAATAAATGCAATCAAGGTCAAGGCATGCTTTTCATTTGCAAAGGTGTTTCTGGGGCAGCTGGGTGTACTGATGCCTGCCCTGGGGAGCAAGGTGGCAGCTTTTCTCCATGATGGCTCCACCTGGCTTCCTCAGCTTTGTGCTTGGGGATATGGGAAATACAGGTCTTTTTAGGGGAGACTTCACAGGAGAAGTACAGACAAGAGAGAAGGACTTGGAGATTTTCCAAGCAGATGTCTCTTCCTCCTGAGGAAGCCCCACAGGCCCTTTGTCCATCTTCTTTACGAAGGTGGCAGCTTTATCCAAGCTTTGACCAAGCAAAGTGTGAATTGCCAGGGCTGTTTTTCCAGAGCTTGCTTTATTTGCTGTTTGCAATGCCAGGACAAACTATCTACAGTGTAATAATTATAAATGCAAATCTTAAATAACTTTCAAAAAATACCATGGTGAGCCAGATTATGAAAATGCACTGTAATTCACAGATTTTCTAACCCAGGCCCAGATTCTGTGATGTGCTGGAGGATGCCTTGGAGAAGAGAGTTGCATCTACGTCCCACTAACTTCTGTGGGACATAGGCAGGCACTTAAAGTTACATATATGCTAAATACTGGCTTGAATTTCTGATCTGAACTTCCCTTTGAAATAAGAAGATAAATCAACAAGCTTCAACAGGTTTGGGTTGGGGTCTCTAGTATTAAGCTGTTGGAGGACCAGTTCACATCCCCTGGCCATCCAAGCTCCATTGTCAATAGGACAAGGATAATGTAGACCTGATGCAGTTGTGCCTTGAATGCTGGGTGCAGTGTTTCAGGTCTGATTGCTGGCAAGATTAGAAATACACATAATTTCTCATGTCAGTACCGTTGGGAAGATTAGCATATGTCCTGCTCTAGGAAGAAACCAAAAGGCAGTGGCATTGCAATTGTGGATTCTATTTTTAATAATAGTGCAAAGCAAAAAGAACTGGCATTTTGGGGGAGTAAAAAGTAGTCACTACCATGATTCCAAAAATAACATTTCTATTATAGATCATTTACACGAGGCCACCACTAATTGCAGATTGCAATCAGAATGTCTCCCTGGGAATCCACAGGGAAGACAGATTTTTTTTCCTCTTTTTGGAAGGTGAAATATTAATTGAGGCTGCAGCAGTAGTAACTGCAGCTTAAAACTTGGGCTAGGAAAAATGAAAATATTGTTTCATGAAGAGGAAAATCAAAGCTCGTGAGGCATTTTGTTCCCCTTGCCTTTTCCTTCCCATCTCCAGCCACATTAAGCTGGGGAGGAAGGGCTTCCCACCAACATCAAGGAGAATCCAAAACCAGCCTGGCTGTTCCAACAGCACTTGGGCACTTGGGAAGGGTCAGGCTTCTGTTCATTTTTTGGACAGCAACACACACTTCAAGGCAGGTATATTCAAACCAACATCAAGTTTGGCTTCCAGTTTTTAGCATTACTTAATAGTTTCGCTGTGTCCAGATGGAGGACTGCTTCCACTGAGGAGCCAGGGCTTGCTCCTGAGATGAAACTTTGGTTGACTCTAGCAGTACAAGTGCAGTCTGTGGTCTGGGAAGGATTTGGCCAGGCTGACACTAGTGAGACTGACCTCATCTCCCTGTCCAGCCATGGAGGGAGGAACTGTCCTTTCTGGGTCTCCATGATGAATCCTTTCCCCATGGATTACAAAACAGATCTGCAGAAGTTGATGGCCTCAGGTTAGTGCTTTGCTGTCATCTTTAATCTGTGAAGCCCCAGAAACAATGTAAGGGACGGCACTGATCCAATAAAGCAGATTTAAGGCTTGTAACTCTCTTGTCTTAGTTGCCTTCCACAGCCCTCTCTGAAAGGGTCAGCAGGATCCCAGGGTGAAAACTGTTTCTGCTGGGCACAGGTTGACTTTGCAAACACTATGCTCTTTTGTCCATCTCCTGTTTGGATCCAACCACTGACTGTAGTGGTGTTTTCTTGAGCACAGTGGTCCGTGATTGTGATTACTCTTTTTACACATCTTGAAGCCCATAGTTACTCTGAATCCACATGGCTGGAAAGCCCACCAAGAAAAAGTCCAAAGTACTGTTGCTTGTATTCTTGCATTTCATTATTTTTGAGGATTAACCAGAACCCTAGAGAGTCAAATCAGCCTTGTAGTTAACTATTTTGTCAGGTGAAAAGATAGCAACAAGGTACTGGAAAGCAAAGCCTTTGGCAATTGCCAGGGGCCCACCTAATCTTTCTCAAAGAATGTTACTTTTCTCAAAGCATCTTACAGCTTTCCCCATTTCCTTCAAATTAAATCACTTTGAAGGCTATGTCAGGTGGACACGTGGCACTGGTCACAAGTGTCCTTGTTGCTGGCCAGAGAAATGCCTCCTAACTGTACAGAAACAACCTGAAAAATTACATGATGGATGCAAAGGCAAACCCAGAAGCAGCTTTGTTTGCCTGGGTGTATTGCTCGATAGATACGCACACAGCAAGGAGGGATTCATTGCCCTGAACCTTAGCCAACTAAGTTTTAACTGTTGAGGCTACCTCTGGAATTTAACCAGCAAGGTCCAGCATCTTGCAGTTCAGATGTTAGGTAGAGAGGAAGCCAAACTGATGAAGTTGGACACAGATAGCTATAAGATAGCTCTGACAGGGGAAGACAAACCTCTCCTAGGAACTGGATGCATGTGCTGGTGGTCACAGCACAGCCCCAGGAACAGCTGTGCTGGAGGCCACTGGGGTTTTTGAAACTGTAAGAGTTTGGAAATACCACAATTTTGAATGCCAGGGCAAAAAAGGAGGGAAAACTTTTTAAAGTTTCTGAAGTAAGAAAACCTGAATTTTCAAGGAGAAAAAGGATAGGGTCAGTTAAAATTTTGTTGTCTCTCTGGCCAGCTCTGAACTTTACCTGGGCTTTGGCTGATACCTGAGCTACTCATAGTTTGCAAACCCTGGAGCCCTCCTTTGCCCAGATGAAAACAGGCAACATCTGTCCTCATTTTTCATCCCACAGCACTATAACTCTCCAATCATTTCTTCCAGGGTTTAAGCCATAGTTGAGGCCATGTATCATGTTGCATATGTCTTCTGGTTAAGGGATACTGGACAGCTCATTAGCAGCACTTGTTGAGGGGCTGAATGGGTTGCTGATGAGTGACAGGTAATTATTCACGGTTCCTGGCAGTGAAAAGTCCCACCTTTGAAGTGTTCCCACTCCCTGTCAGCCTGGTGGTGGGATGCTAGAGATGGGACCTTGGTTTCCTGTACCAGAAAGGAAGAGCTCTACTGGCTGGGTCATTGTCACTATTGGGCCAACTCAAGCAATTTAGCTAAACTCCCCTAATATTCATATACTTAAAAAAGGGAACTACACCTTCTGCCTCAAAGGCTAGGGAGCTAGTTATGAGCCATATCACAGCTTTCTCCCATACCTTGATGGGAAAAAAAAAAATCCTATAATTTGTTTTTCCTTTCTTGGAAACACTGCTCAAAAATCATAGCCACTCTTCCTTTCTTATCCATCTTTTTTTCAACCACGCCTTAACTTTGTATTAAATCCTTTGGCAACAGTGCTTCACCATGCTTTCTGTGTGCCTTTAAACATTACTGACTTTTCCACATTGGCAGGACGAAATACAGGATCCCAGCCCCCAGCCTGCTTGCTGCTTTTTTCTTCTTTTTTTTTTTTAAGAATATGGGACTAACCCATAGCCCCAGAAGAGCTGTGTCTCACACTCTGTGGAGGTCAATGGTGCTGCAGTGGTTCAGTGCCTTTGCAAGAAGGTGGAATCCGGTGAGGATCCCTTCAATATTAATGGAGAAGTAAAGTGGGCTGGTTTAGGTCCTTTATGTCTTGCTTTTAGGTATTTTAATGGCCTAGAAGAGGGAAAGGGTGTGGCCTTGGAGAACTCCCTGGGTGAGTGGTGAACTTCTCGCCAAGTAGATAAAGAAAAACCTGACAGAAATAGTTATTGAGGGGGAAAACGTTTGTTTTCTAAATAGAACAGGTTTTGTGAAATGTGCCAACGTTCCTAGGAAAATATGATTTATTTTGGAAAATCAGGCACCTTAACTCTGACTGTTTTACCTCTGCATGTTGCAGTTGAAGTTTAATTGTATGTCCAGGTACTTTAGTTGCCCATTGCCCCTGCTCTGAACATCGCTGATAGCCCATGGCAGCTGAAAAGGAGGGAGCTTGCTTTGTCCTGGGTTGCCTAGCCAGGAGTGTAAAGGACACAAAAAGTCAGTGCCTCACTTTGAATTTTGCTGCAGCAATGGGCTGGTACCTCCTCAGCAAATCATTTGGTTATCAGCTGGTTTGTTTTCACTTTGGTATTTAATTTGATGCTGAAAGGTTGAAATCATCCATTAAAAAAAAAAAAAAAATTGCTGATTAGCTACACTTACAACATCAGAAGTGACAGTCAGCCAAACCTGCTTAGCTGAGAGAGGAAATTATTTTTCTTAGACTGGTTAAAACTTCTGCTTTTTGCTTTGTCTTTACTAACACCTGTTTAACTCAAGCACCTGAATAAACTTTGAGGAGAAAAGATAGCTTTGTTAAAGGCTCAACTGGACCCCAAAAGATCGGGTTCCACTTCTGGGACCCTCAACAAATCCAGGGGAAACCAGGCTTGACATTCCTAGTGAGATCTGGGGAGAAAAAGCAGGAAAGGCCCATCATTTCTTTCAAAAACAATTAGGTGAAAAAGCCCCAACCCAAACACACAAATTCTCAAAAGTTAAGGTTGGTAGAATTTAAAAGAAGCGACCCTAAAAAGTCATAAATTACTGTCATTGATTTTGGACCGTTGTTCCAGAAATATTAAGTGAACTGGTTGTTTTCTCAAGAGTAACAACCTTTACCTGTGTAGATCATATTGTCTGTTGGGACATCATGAACTATAGCACTAGTCTTCTTGATGTAGATCTGGTTGTAAATACACCACTGTATAGATACCAAAGCTTATGTAAAGGAACATGTGTGTAGTAGCTGAAGCACTGGAAACAAAATTATCAGGGAAACAGCTGCACCCCTCAAAGGCCCTGGAAGAGCATTCCTGCAAAGCATCTGCAGATTTGCATGTGTAGCATCAGGGAAGATGCATGTTTGGGTATTTTTAACCTCCCAAGCCTGTTGCATGCAGGAGTCAGGGTATGCTTCTCCCCCTTTCATTGATGCCTTGCTCTGTTACATCCTTGATGGTCTTCTCTTGGCAAGGGTGACTTGCTCAATATTGTCGTGAGCCTTGCTGTGTTGGTACTGGATGGTGGGAAGCAGTGCTCCAGCAGTATTACAGAAAGCTAGGCTCTAATTCATCTGTCCCAGCTGCCCACATCCCACCTTTCAGCATCACAGATAAGAAGTGTGTTAGAGAAATATTCCTTTTCATGAAGCTCTAAGGTGCAATACAGGGCTGGATGCACTACTGCACTCTTCATGGTGGGGCAGGTTTTGGTCTCTGTGGGAGAAAACAATGTCCTGTACGGTCAACTTCAAGAACGTAAGACATTGCACTGAAGTAAAGGGGGTGATGCATGTGCTCAAACCTTCTCCAGGAGCACCCCAGTTCAGAGGTGACATGGGCAGCAGCTGCAGCCTATCGATATGGTCTAGCTTCCATGTTATCCAATGCTTGAATCAAAACAATAATAGTAGCTCTCTTTGCTACAAGGATGAGTAACCCAACCTGTGGTGAATTGCAAAGTACCACATTCTTGTGTATTTTAGCTCAAGAGGTCTTTTAACTTGCATTTAATTGTCGAAGGAGGAGAGCTGTAAAGCATACCTGTCCTCAGCTTGAACCTCCCCCAGTTTTTTGATTATCAGTTGAACTTTGCAATTTTTTTTTTTTTTTCTGGCATCAATACTACTGTGTTGTTTCATTTCCTTCTCTTTTTGCGCTTTTGGCAAAGACGAAGTTTACTGTCGGTTCCAGTATATACTCTATCAGGTGACCCGGAGTCTGATCCACAACTTGCAAAGTCAGCAGAAAACATTATGTTGCTCTCTGCAGGCTTTACAGCGACCTTTAATAATTCTGCCCTCCCAAGGGGGCTGAAGTACGAATCCAGTAGTCATTTGTCGTGTCTCAGTCTCCTAAAGGGCCAATAATTTCTTGCAATATTTTTGTAGGCCTTTGATCCATCACTGTTGCTTGATTGTGCTTTGAAGACTTAATAGAGCCCCATATCCCGCACTTATTAAATTCAAATTCTCCAGTTGCATTTCCCTGGAAGATACATAAAAATAACACATGGAGGAAATATAACTGGAAGATCCTTCGTATAAGCTGGCTTATATTTTGCATGCGGGGAAGACACTGAAACCATTGCTTTTGCACTCATGACAGAACCATCTGTATAAGTTTGATACAGTGGTGTCTATCTGAAAAAGCAATAATAGGTCAGGGAGCTGTGTGCTGGCTTCAAAGGCTCAATTTTCAGTATGCCGCTAGGCAGACTTTCATTTAGAAAGAATTAAGATTGAAGGCACCTAGCTGTAGAAGTTGCCATGTGCTCTGACAATAGATGTGTCTGGTGGGATTTTAGCGCAGCTCTTCTGTTGTTCTGCTGTCGTTGGGAGGTAGTTATTTCAGGGTTGGGATAAGGATGACATTGCAGGCTCCCAATATTACTCATCTGATTGAAAGGGATTGATAAAGCAGCGTGACAAGCCATTTTCTGGATGGCGGTAGAGAACAGTGGGAGATGCAACCATTTTTGAGTGGAAACACTCTTACATTCAAGCAAGAGGACAGATGATCCGTTAACTACTGAAAGGACTGGGGAGGGGATCCACAGTTTACAAAGTCCCTTTACCATCCTGCTCACATAAAAGAGCTTCTGCTCAAGAGTGACGTCCTGGGGACAGCACAGATCCACAGTGAAACTGGGGAAATACTTTCAGTTGTTCCCTATTTTCTGGGCTCACACCAGGAGGTAGGTGGGACATTTATGATAAACTCCAGTAAAGCCACCCAATTTATGTGCAAAGCCCCTTGCAAGCATCAAGCTACTTGCAGGCACATGGGCAGCCATTTACTCAGACCTCACCTGCATAAAACTATTTCTCCATTAGAAATCTCTTCTCTCTGTCTAAGCAGGGAAAGAAGCCTGAGGAGAACAGAGCGCTTGGTTGCACCAAAAATAAAATGGGAGAAGAGCAGCCTTGGGCAGGCTGACGGAAACACTTCCATTGACTTGGATTTGCCCTGGGTCAGCCTCACTTTGGGAACTGTGAGATTGGGGTGGCTAATAAAGAGCCAAGCTCTCCAGTTAAACACAACATAAGCACAAACAGCACTTTCTGAACCTTTGGTGGGCCTGGTGGGACACATACATTCTAGTGTACAAGGCAAAGCCTAAATTAAAAGCTAGAAACATCGGCATCTCACAGCATGTTGTGCAACCAGAGCTCAGTGATATTTTGTAATTAGAGTTGCTCCCTGGTTGTTTTTTTTTTTTTTTCAGTGGGATCCAATTTTTTATGGGAACACATGCTGAAAAAAATGATTCAGAAAGCAGATAGAAAACAAATTAGTTGGTTGAAAATAAATAATTGTTTTCAAGGAAGTTGAGAACTTCCTAAAGGAAGTTTTCACAAGTGTGAAAAGTTTTGTTTGGGGGAAAGCATAAGGCTTTGTACAGCAGTGCTTACTGAAAGTATTACAAAAGATGAATCTTCAGCATGGCCACACATACAGCAATTTTGAAAGCGCCAAAGTGTGACCGATCTTTAATGCCATTTTCTCTCTCTGTACAAAAATACTTCTATGGAGAAGGATGGAGGGAGGTTTTAACCTGAAAACTTTGCAAGGTAGCATTGTCCAGCAAAGGTGCATAGAAACATAACGTGCAATTGAAGAGATGCATAGGACCCTGGAGGAAACATTTTTTGTGTGCTTTCTTGTCATAACAGGAGTCTGCTAACAGCAGAGTGAGCTTGTTTAGTGACACTTTTAGGCCAGTCAACAAGTCAGATGTGCTCAGTCTGTCAATGCTGAAGGTCTACCTATACACCCCGATGCCCCAAGACCCTTCATCTCAGCCCTTGGTCATCAGATGTTAGCTTTCCCGCCTGGGCACCTTTCTGCATTTGCATCTTCATTCTGCTGCGTGGCAGGAGACAATGAACATAGAGGAATTAGATGGGATGGTTTTTTTTCTCCCAGTGCATGTTCCCAGCATTGTATCTCACAGCTGCTGTATGGGTTTATTTCCCTGCAGCGGGAAGGAGGCAGGAGAGGACAGACAGCATTGCTCCCCATACACAATGGGGTAAAACGCCTGGTGAATGCAGCAGGAGCAAAATGATGCCGGTGCAGACCAATTTAGAAATTTGCAAGCAAACATCTGTCAGGCACTCGGCTCAGATGAATAACAAAATCAGACTGAAGCAGACATATGATGAAATCCTTCCATGTGGAGGGAAGGGGGAGGGGGGCAGCAATCCATCGTGTACTAATATTTTCATTATAATGCAAAGCGTATCAGTAACACACACACGTGAAGCTATGGAAATGTGGGGTACGTTGTTGTGCCATATGTTTTAAATATTATTAAGTAGGCCAGTTTTGTCGTATATTTGATATTCTGGCTGTTGTTGCTAGGACTGGACCAACTGATTCATATGGAATATGAATTGGCCTTGAACTCAGTCTAATCGCTGACCCAAAGAGGGTTTTGCAAAATGCTTTTATAACCTGAGAAATGATAGGCTAAATCTTGCACTGGAGGAGGAGGACGATTGGTCGTACACTTGACCTAGATACAAATCTCTGGGGTTAAAAATAAAGAGGCTGTTGGATAGCGGGGACCAAAACATGTCACTGATAAGATTTGTTTCCTTTTTTTGTTTTTGCTGGAAAATGCATCTCAGACAAAAATTGTGATCATCATTTTTTGGAAGTTACAGTTTTCAATATTTTCCCCTCAATGTTTCAAAGCAAGAAGGAACTAATGAAATGTTGATATGTCCACATTTTTAATTTGGAAGTTAGTGTAAAACTTCCAGTTTCTTTCAGATTCCCCACATTTTTTCAGGGAACAACTAAATGTGGAAGAAATCTTACTTCTTGTATTTTTAATTCTTACCTCTTAAAAAGAAGGGAACCCCACCCAAACTCTCATTTTGAAATACTCATATAAAAGTCTCCTAAGCTTAGAAGAAAAGCAGAGAAATATTTCTGGGGACAAGTTCTTTCCCTCCTTAAGTCTGCTCCTTTTTGCTTTTCCTTTGGGAGGATCTCGCTGTCAGCAGAAAGGGGATAGAGCAGAGCATGGTGTGGAGAATATATTCATTGTATTGTCGAGGAATTCCTGATTCTTTCCCATCTTTTTTCTCCTTTTGAGAAAAAGAAGGATGAAGGAATTGGTGAGAGACAATGACAGGTCCTCTCCCCTCTTACCCCCAGCTCTTGTCAAGGAACTTGAACTCACAGTGAGTTCCAAATGAAAGCACCACGCTAGGGGCTTTTTTGGGGGGTGGGGAAAATCTGCTCCCTTGTCTGGGCAGGCCTGGTGTTTCTTTGCAGGACGTGGGCTGGGACCCGAACATCTCACAGGGCTTCTTCCTGTTCCCACATCCGTGCCAGGAATTGGACTCCGCGGGAGTATTTTGGATAACATGTCCTGGGAAGATGGGAGCCAGAGGGGGATGGAGCTCCCTCTCTCAGAGTCGGCCTGAGTCTGCAGCTCCAACAAGCCCAAGAGTATGAAAACTGGTTTCGTTGCTGGAGTTGGCAGATACATATACCAGGATCACAGCTGATGACTCAGAAGGTGCTGTTTTTTACAAACACTTTGCTGACTACAAAGTCACTCTGAGAGTTTGGTTTTACTGTGCAAAATCCATAGGTAAAATGCATTGCCTTTCCCCAAGAAAAATCTGCTTGCTTTCAGATTTGCTTTTCTTTGGTTCCATCAGTAAATGCAGAATTAGCTCATCATTGAAGCCTAACACTTTCAGAGACATGAAGATTTGCTAGCTCCCTGCATGATTTCTTTCCTTTTCTCATCAGCTTCTGCTCAGGGAAATCAGTGCAAGGTAGTGGATGCAGTGGACTTGTGTGGCAGTGCTTAGACTGTAACTCAGTCTGCAAAACCTGCATTGCCAGTGATGCAGAACAGAAAGGGAGAGAAAAGCATCCATCACCTTGATTTTTAGGCTTTGGATTAATCAGTCGGGCTGCTCAATAACAACATTTGCTGCCGGTCCTCTTTGCTGCGACTGCTTGCATTTCATTTCACAGCTCAGTGTTGGGTGCAGAAAGCACCAAGAGGCAGAATTTGTGGGCACTTCTTTGTACAATGGCCTTCTTTTGAACTTTGATGCGCCAAGTCATGCTGATCCAGTGAAAATTCAGGCTGGCCTCTTGGGAGCCATTAGTGCTCTTCACTGATTTAATCAAATGTTCAGAAGTTTAATGCCAAAACGGACTGTCTGATTGCTTTGACTTTCTGTTTATGGCAGGCTGGAACACTTTGACCAGACACCTGTGTTGAGTCCACTGACATATTTGCCTAAAATTTGTCACTCCCTACCTCTCTCTTTCACCTTTTCTTTTCAACTTTACCCACTTTTTTCTTGTGTTGCTTTTCCTTTTAATCTTTTAAACAATACCCTTCTGCAAGGTCCCTAACAAACAACAGCATGCATGCCGTGATGGAGATGTTTCGTCCAGCCCCATCTTGAGCTACTGCACAGTCCACGACTGCATTTCAGTCCATTTACCAAATGTGACAAGAGCAATCCTGGCTCCTTCACTGCAGTGACTCATAAGGACAAGTTATTAAGATATTAAGTTCCAGGACCAGGGCCAAGAGGGTTCAGACACTGCCTCCATCACTATTGTTGTCTCCATTCTTCTCCATGGCGTGTTTACATATCAGCTGGAAATTTCCTAAATAAGCTGATTCTAACCATCAACAAATACCATTCAGATAATGCACATTTCATGGTAGTTCCTAGTATTCTGCTTACAGGAGGATATAAAAACTTCTTTTGTTATAATATAGCCTCCTTGGCAGCTTGTAACTCAGTGGGAAAGGCTCTGGATTCCTGGAGGAGCTCACTGTGTCAGCGATTTTGGGTATTTCAGGGAGTGTGAGGCCTCACTGGGGAAAAAAAGGAAAGCCCAAGAAAAGCTCTGCTCTCCTTTTAAGTTTAATTGGTAATCAAATTAGGTTGAAAATCAAAAAGTGCAAGTAAGGGGTGTGAAAAGAAATTCTCTCTCTCAGCAGATCTGGTGGGCTTTTATAGGAAGCGGGAGAACTGTCAGCCATCTACTGAGTGTTTGTCTGTGTCATATTTCATTTCAAAATGAAAATTCAAGGGAGTGAAGGCTCCCATGTACACTTCTCCCAGGACTTTTGCTAGCTTAGCAAGGTGGTGGCAGAAGTAGCCTTCATCCCTGGATGGGTGAGCCTCAACAGGGGATGCTGAGCAGCATCCAGCACCTAGGGTGCGAGGACACTTTGGGGTTTCTATGGTCTACTTCTTGTGGTCTATGTCCTCTTTGAAACAGGTGTAAAGGTGTCCCCAGCCAGGATTTCTTCCATCCAGGGGGCTTACCATCTTCTATTTTCCTGAAAACCTTTGCATTTTCAACGGAGATTTTTTTCTGGATGCAGGCGATCCAACCAAAAGGTTCAAATAGATTAAAGTTTTCTAGTGAAGTTATTTCCCTGCACCAAGCTGACCTTTTTGCACTAAGAAAAGTTTTTCTGAAAAGGGTCTGCTTTCTTTAGAAATTTGAGTTCATCTTTAGAAATATCTGTAAAGGTGGGGGGACGAGGTCAAAATTTTTAAAATTTAGAACCATTGCAAACCTATAATTTTCACTGGAAATTTGCCCTCAATAAATTATGGATCTTGGGTGGAAAATTTTAGCTGGGGCAGTTTTGAGATTTTTTTTCTTTTTTTCAAATTTTACATTATACATCCACACAGAGCCTTGTTCTCTGCTTTATTTGCTCTGGCCACCTCTGTAAAAACACAGAGGTAGTTCATGTACCCAGTTGTGAAATGCATCACATTATTTTTCTAATGATTTTTCAACAGATTGTCTTAAATTTTAGTACCTGATTGGAAAAAAGAAAGAATACAATAGCCTTTTCATCTTCCTTCTTATTCCCCCTACTCTGCCTTGCACAGAAAAAGTGTCTTTTCAGATCAAGGTTGGAGGGTTGTTGGACAGATCTTGTGCATGTCCAACATGGTGGAAATGTTGCTAAAGTAGAAAACCTTTCACAAAAGTTGAAAGCTGTAATTTTTTTTTTAAACAACTCTTGTGCTTTTTCTTGAACCCGTGGCTTGTAGGGTGGGTGCCCCTTGGACACTGTGCTCTTTTGCTCTCAGATGCATAGCTCTTCCATGTGATGCTTGTAACTGGGAAAGCAGCAGGTGATCCCTGCTCTGAATATCAAGATGAAAAGGAGCTTGAAATGACTTTAAAACGTGGAAGAAGGGCCTGGGAGCCAAATTGAGGATGGAGCTGCCTTCCAGGGCCTTCCCAGCCCCTTGCTCTGGAAAGCACTGCAAAAACTGAGCTCCTTGGGAAAATGCGCTTATGAGTTGTTGTTGTTGGTTTTTAGCTGTCATGTTAAAAATGAAAGAGAAAGATCGTCCAAAATATTTATTTTCAATAAAGGGCCTTCTTTCAACGACAAAAAAAGACAATTCAAAGGAATATCCCAGGCAGCTGTTTATAATTAACTCACGTGATCAGCTGGTGGAAGAATTAAATTAGAGTTGCTTGATTTTATTATGTGTCCATATTATCTACAGACCAACAAAGGTAAGAGGGAAAGCCTCCATGGAGGGGCCTGATCCAGAGAATACTGGAGGCTTGGAAAGTCTCCCTCTGACTCCCAGCATCTTTCAACTGCACTCACTGGTAATTTGAAATTAACCTCTCCATTTATCAGCTCCATATCTTGAACTGGGTATATTCTACAGGAATTTATTTTTAATCTTGTGCTGTGGTTCAATGGGCTGCTTGGTGAAGAGGCTTTATAGACCCAACGTGTGTGCTTTTTTGGGAAGATAATTACACGAGTTCAAAGTCTCGTCAGCCAATCGTATTTTGGTATTCATGCAAGCTGTTTCATAATGCTGTTTTGAACCCTGTTGGTGGCATAATTAAGATTTAATTAAATACAGGAATAGAAACATGTTGTTCATTTGACCATCTGTGAGTCAATGACTACAGTGGTTTTCTAAGTTTCTATGCTACATGCTGTTAGTGAGTGTTTCATATTATTTTCCATCTCCCCAACCATGCTTGCACGTTTTCAGAGCCACCGAAGAGCCAAAGCAGATATTAGAATCTTGTGTTGATGATCAACTCTTTCTGCTGTTCTTAGCTATTGATTGTATTGAGCAAAGTCAAACCTTTTAAGTGTAGCAAGAGCTGTTAAGATGATGGGGAGTGGGCATGGCAAAGAAAAAAAAGAGTCTTTGGCATATGAATCTTTAGATTAAAGATAAAAAGAAACAAGGGAGTACATTTTGTTCCCTGCATTTTTTTTAATGGTTAATTGTCCAAGCCAGCAGCACCCAGGATCCCGTAATAATAATAATAGTAGTAGTAGTAGTAATAATACAGATACTTGTATTTTTCTCAGAGCCTTCCTGCAGCACCTAGCACAAAGCAGCCTTATTCTCAGATGCAGGACAGATACAACAGCAATGTTCAAACTGTGGCAATAATCAAGTACGCAAAGTGCACATCAGGGCCCCAGCTTCTACACAAACCAGAGCTCAGAAAATGTTTAGCTGATGTGCCCAAAATATGCATTTTTTGGTTTGACAAAAACTATTTGTGTGTTGGTGTTGAATATAAGTTAGATTTAACTGAAAAGGGTGGTTTTTTTCCCTAATTAAAACTGTTTTTTGTTGAAACTTTAGAAGGGAAATGTTTTGATTTCAACAAGATATTATGAGTCTAAATGTTGTGTTTTTAAATAGTGCAAAATTCACCCCAAGCCAAAACTGAAACATTTTGTTTCAGATACAATGACATGTCGTGTTTGATCTGAGTATTTCTTTCCC
>NW_009646657.1:689401-734894 GCF_000708025.1 Charadrius vociferus
CTACTCTTTTCTGTTTTAAGGGATAGAAGAAAAAAAAATGTTTGAGTTAACTTAAACCCACCTACCCCCAAAATAGATGCTTTACAAAGCTCTTGCTGAAGCACCCAGGAAAGCATTGAAGAGGGTTCCTGCTTTATTCCTTCTGATTCCCTGTTTTACAGTCTACCAAAATAGGTTATACATTTACTTTTCTCACAATACACCTTTTAAAATCAGAATTTTAATTCTTTCAATTAATTCCTTTTGCTATATTTAAATGCCTTTTATTTCTTGGTTTCACTCACTTTTTTTGTTTTCTGCTTTGGGGCATGGATGAGGGTGACCGACCAGGTTAGCAACAGTAGAAGGATACTTTCAAAAATTTAAAAAAATGTTTCAGAAAGTGAAAATTTTCCACAAGAGGGGGAAAATACATAGAAAAATACTAGTGGTTTATTTCAGCCTCAACAGGAATGGATCCACGTATTTTCACTCTCATGGTCTTGATAGATACAAGAGTTTGTTTCAATGCTTTACAGTGACGTTCTTGCTAAAAATGCTCCCTTGTGAGAATGTAAAGGACATGACCATACCGTCTCCCCTGACTCTTAATTTATTGCAGTTTCCATGAATTTTCAGAGCTCCAGAAATTACTGTTAGTTGCCATATTCTTCCACCTGATTCCAGCTGCTTGCTAAATGTATTGGAGGTAGGGAGTGATCCTGGTGCATCAAAGCTCACCGATGGGCATTTTGGTCCCCACTATTGTGAAGTGGTGACAGCAGCCCTGTGATCCCAATTTCCAAAGCAACCCTACTCTTCTCTTGCTGCAATATGCCCCAACCATCTCTGGCTCTGCTGCTGTTCTTTGTCCTTTTATCACCATCCACATCACGTTGTGGAGAGCTCACGGCTCCCAGGCCATCAGGAGTTTTTGGCAATGGACAAAGGGGTGCTCCAGGGAGCTGCGGGAAAGGGGCTATTAGCACTTGTCTGCTCTTGAGACTCAAGGACATTGCTGAAAGAAGGATCTAATGTAATAAGGAATTGCTTTCATTCTTATGCCCATCCCCTATTTTAATGATTTTTGAAACTCTGTGCTGGTTTTTCGGTTCCACTCTGTGGAAAGCCTTGGGATTTTGCAGGTGTTAGGACAGCGGGAGTTTTAAAATGTTTTGCACTCTGTCTCTGCTCCTGTTGAAAACACCAGTTGAAATCTTGCTAACATTGCTGGGCTCATCATCGAGCGCTTTGGAAAAATCCCACCTTTGTTTCAAAAAATGCAGGTTGTGCTAAAAATGAGCAGAAAAGGTCCATTTTGCAGCTGCGCCCCTTGCTTTGCAGCTGATGAGCGGATGGCATGTTGCTCGCCTCCAGCTCCGATTTCCAGCAGACAGGAATCGCAGTGCGCAGTACTGAACACGCCGCCGGACCCATGCCGAGATGTACCGTGGGGATGGACATGAGTCAAGAAGCGCTGACCCCCCCAGCCCTGCAAGTGCTACCTACTTGCCAAAGCACCCCAGGAGTGAGGAAACCTGTGCAAAACGCAGAAGAAGCTCCTAAACACCTGAAGTCATTTTGAAAGGGTAGATATAGAAACTGATGTAGTACTATTGCACAGTGATATCTGTAATTTATTTCAAATGAGCAGCCTATAATTTGAATATTATTTCAATTTTTAATATCTTTAATTTCAAAAAACCACAATGTGTGAATATTTCTTGTCATCAAAGTAGAGCTTAGCTATGTCTCGTTACTTGACATAAGCCTCTTGAAGTTGTCTCTGACACTGTGCATTCACAATGAAAAATATACGCAGCACGTATGGCCGTGGCTGTGAAACAGAATTTCCTCTGGTAGAATTTGCCTCTGGACAGATGTTTTTAAAGTCACCTTTCTGCCTGCCGGAGCAGATGGGCTCCTGCAGTCTCTGACTTCCCTAGGCAATGCAAGAAATGATAACAGAGGCAGAACTGAGACCTGCATTTCTTCGTTATTAGGCTTCATATCCTCTGCCAGTTACTGTTAGAAATGGTTGATCAGTTTTTAAAAATTTTTTTTTTTAAACATAATTGAATTTTCCATTGGAAAAGGTGGGGTTTTTTTCCCCCCTGCATTTAAATTCCAAAACTAGGAATGTAAAATCAGAAAACAGTCAGTTACAAACAAAAGTAACCTCAGTTTTTATTAAACATTTTCACTGTGCTGTAAAATCGGTGGTTGGCTTCTGGAAATACAGGTATGGTGAAGGAAAACATTGCATTTATTTTGGGGGCAGATACATTCAATGCCTTTTTTGTGAATTGCCTGACACCAGCAATTGAAATAGGAAAGATGATTGACATTTCCCTTGCAAAAGCTGCAATTTTAAAGCAGCTCGGCTTGTTTTTGAAGTTGTTCCTTCATCTTTGACCTAATGGAGGGACATAATTAAGCCTGGCTTATTTAGGGTCCCACTTAATCCTGCACTAAATATAGAGTGTGTTAAGATCCTGTGAGCTGCATTTCTGGGGAGGCAGGGACCTTGCCGTGGTTTTTAGCTCTAACTCTGCATCTCACAGAGTTTCCCTGAGCTCAGAGGAGCTGCTCAGAGGAAATAAAATGGAGCATATTTAATAAATTGCTGCAGGATTGGGCTCGCTGTGCATAAAGCAGCGTCATAAGCAGCAATGCTTTCCCGGCTCGTGGCCTCAGCTAGCTGCAGCTATCCGCCAAGCATCTTTTTAACCTGTTTTGACTCCTGCAGTTGACAGTGTTGCTTCTAAAATGCAGTATTTTGGGAGGAATATTTTCTTCTAGTGTTTTTCTCCTCCTTGCAGCTTCCAAGCAGAAAGGACAGATGTTTATTTGCAAACTGGTGAAGAATACTGTGGTATTTTCCTTTTTTCTTTTTTCCCCTAGATGTTTTTTGGCACAGCTATGAAGTAATTATTTTTTTTAAAAAATATAATAGCCGCAAATGTTTAAAATTCTGCTGGTGTTATGGTTCCCAGAGGGATCTCTCCCAACTGCAGCCCCCATGTGCTGTTACCATGACAATCTCCCATTTTCCTCTAAACTCTGGCACGCAACATTCCATAAAATTTGCACAAAAAGTGTCTTTATTATAAGCAAAATCTGGTCAGTCAGGTACTTAACATCCTGTATGAGTAAACATGCTGGTAGACCTGACTTTCCCTTCTCAGAGAGAGCTGGAGAGTTGTTTTAAATATATCTACGGCAGATCCTGAGGGTTGGTTTACAATGGAAGTAGAAAAGGAGGGAGAGTGTATTTAGCTATTTGTTGTCTCTCCAGAGAGATATGCGATATGTACACATCCAAACAGGCTTATATCCACATGCTTGTATATATCTGGGCTTCCTCTTGTGAATGTGAAACTTCGAGATCGCAGCAGTCTGCAAGCCTCACGTTAAGGTGTTATACCTCTATCTTTGCTGATAAAAGCATTTTCTGTATTTATGCATGGTTTAAATTGAGCTTTCCATGTGAAATAAATCCATTATTTCATAGGGGAATGATTCCTATGTCGTGATAAAGCTCATTTGCAAAATAGCCCATACCGTGTTCAAACAGCCAGAACTCAGTTCCAGGTTCAAGCATTTTCTCGGATGCCATATGAGCAGGTCCAGCCACAATGATTATAGCAACATACTGACCTGAACATTGGGGGACACCAAAATGAACCAAAACCTGTATTTATATCTGACATATCATTTTGGATAAATTGTCAGAGTGGCAGGTGTGTTATTCAACCGCTATCTTATATTTGATATGTGACAAAACATTTTTAAGAGCTTGGATGCCTTCTAGTGAAAGATGTTGTGAAAGTGCAAAGTGCTATGGTTCTATTGAATGTGAAATAAAAATAAAGGGTGTTGTATTTTGGCACTTCCTTATGGGAGGCAAGGACAGGAGAGTATTTTTATGTTAAAAATAATTTGTAACGCGGAAATAAAATAATGCTGTGTAGCAGCATAACAAAACAAAATTCCTTTGCAAGCTTCCCAGTAGAATATATATTTTTTTAATTTAATGGAGTTAATCCTTGTTTGTTTACCTTCTTGATTACATTAACCAGCAAGGTAGTGATTAAAGGCAGGAGTGTAGCTCATGCTAATTATATTTAAACCCCTTGAACCTGTTTCTTTTTAGTGAGAGATGATTACAATAAACACACCTGCACTATTTTACAAGCAGGCTCAGTTCTGGCTTGGGATGCCACACTGCTGGGAAAAGACAGGACTTAACCCTCCTTATGGATACCTTTGTACAAAGTTTTTTTTCCTCTGCAATCCGGGAGCTGCCGTGTGCAGGCACACTGCATCCGTGAGGGTGCTGGTTGCAGGAGGAGGACAGCACTGGAGGGAATGGAGCAAGAGGCTTGTTGGAGCTTGACTGAAAATTGATTAAACGCTACAATTAAATTCCCTGTATCCCTCAGTGTGTAAACCAAAGGCTGAGCATGCTTATATGTGAGCGTCTGTACATTTACCTTAGCGTCTGTGCTGAATGCGGTGGACAACATCAGCCGACTGTAAAGGACCCATTTTGACGTTAGCCTAAACCAGTACAAACCATTGCCTCTGCCAGTTTATACCTGCTCAGGAGTTGCTGCCTTGTTATCTTGGAGCATATAAATATTCTCATAGAAAGTAAATTCTCTTTCTGTGTGCTGGGTTTAGATTGATATGTGGCGGATTTAAAACGAAAAAATACTAGCAAAAGTTAATTCACCACAGCAGAATGGTTTGGGGAGATAACATCTTATATTCCTGCTGTTTAATTAAAACCAGATTTTTATTTGCTATACCTTTTAATTAAAGAGGAACAAGATATTTGCCCTTCTAAGGCATCTGGTTGAGTTTATGAAATCTGGGGGTGTTTTTTGTTGTTTTTCTTTTTAGTTTGACATTCAAATATACCGCCCCGCTCCACCACAGTTTTTATCGAAGGGAGGTTAGACAGTTTTTTCCTCAACTCTGGAGGCAGGGATACAGCCACAACCATGAAATTCCCCTCCGGATTCAAGCTGATCTGCTCACAAAGCAGGGGGAAAAACTAAAAAAGCCCTCCCTGCAACCGGAGCTAGCAAAAAGTAGCAAGGTAACAAAAACTGCAAAGAAAAATAAGAGGAAAAAAAAATTGAGTAAGCCAAAACTCACTTCCATCGTTGTTTATTCAGGGTCTTAAATGTATTTAAGCAGAGAGAGAGAGAGTATTTTAAAAAGTACTTATTTTGTATTCATGTGCTGGTGAAGCATTAAAACAAATTCCCTGAATACTTTTTCAATGCAATTTTCTAACTACTTTTTGTTGCTTTGAAAAGGCATATTAGTTACGAACTTGCTCTCACTCCTAACTATTTGTGCTAAACACCTTCAGAAGAGAGGGTGCTTGGCTCTTCCTTAGATAACATTTGATTTTATAAACTCTCAAAAGATAAGGGCAGCACGTTTTAACATCAAAATAACCAAGATTAAGATCGCTACAGATTTTACTTGAATGTTCCAAGAGCAAATTATTTTGATAGGGTGCAATTCTTCCTCCACGGTATTTAAGATACCTTGAAAGTTGATAATTTCTAATTATTTTTTTTGTCAGCAAAACTTTAAAGGGTTTCCCAACTTCTTTCACTGATTTAATTTCACAGTTATACAGGATTGTTATGGTACTATTGATTTTTAACACTGTTAATTCAATTCACTGGGAAGATACCAACCCCGTATTGCTTTCATTTTGCGAAGCAGTTCAGATTCAATGCTGGCTCGGACTTGCGTGTTTTGCTGATGTTTTACCCCATGGAGAATAACTTGGCTGTTGAAGAGCTGCACTGGGATCAGTTCACGAAGATGTAAGAGTCGGTAGAAGAATATAATGTGGAAAAGGAAAATAAAGTTATTGAAAGACCTTTTCTGGTTTTTGTTTGGCTTAAGGATTTTTCACCCCCTGGAAGCAGATCCATCATTCTGCTGGGGCGGTGTAATGTTTCTAAGCCTGAAGTTTTCGTACTGTCACGATGCTGCAAAAATCCTAGCCTGTAGTGTCAGAAGAAGACTTGGATAGCATCTATTGGAAACTTACTGATAATATGGAATTGCCTTCCTGGCAAAGGTTTACTTAAGAGTGCAACGTGTTTTTCAATAGCAGAAAGGAAAATCGAGTGCAACATGTATTTCAGTAGCAGAAAGGAAAACCGATAAGCTACTCAATGTAAGGTGTAAGACACAAGAGTCTATTCTTCGTACCAATTGCACCCTCGCCCCCTGCTGCAGCAGGCTCAGCCTAAGCACACCCTTATGTTTAAGCATGTGTTTCACCACTTTCCTGGACTGCTAAAGTGGGATTAAAGAGCAGAAATGCTGCAAAACAGCCTGTTAGGTAGGCAAAAATCTGTGCTAAAAAGTCTTCTGCTAGCTGGGAAAGTCTGCCTCACTATTGCAAGCTTGCTGTTGCAAACTTGTCTTGCTGCATCACACAAGACTTTTAAATACGGTGGTAACTTTGAGTGGCTTGGTGTGTACCTCCACAGGAGGAGGAAAACAGGGGATGGGGGAAATGAGTACAATAATAGAAGTATCTGCCGTGCTTTAGACAACGTGAGGAGAGAGATGCTTGCAGCAGAGGGTGTGCAAGTCAAAAACCTTGGGAACCGTGGGTCTGAAATGCAGGTATCTGAATAACAAGAGAATTAGATGTTTGTTGAAAACCAGGCCTCAGCTCACTGGCTGGGTCTAGTGCTATAACATCCAATAATGGTTGCTACAGTTCATATAACTTCATCGTCCTCCAGAGAACTGTGTAAATGTTAGTTTGGGAAATCTCTCCTGCGTGCTCGAGCAGGATGCATGCATGCGTGCACGCCTCCATGCAGTTCAGCATCAGGGGTATTGGGATCAGGTTCCCTTCTGAGGAGCTTTGTGGCCATTTAGAAAACCCCCCTCTCTGGGAATCCCAACTTAAATCTTGCTCCATGACCTAGGAAATGGGTTTTTGATAAGCCTCATCTGTGAGCCTGCCTTGTGAGAGGCGCAGGTGAGAGGGAAACTTGCTGGGCACTGAAATGCTGGGAAAACATTTGCTGCAAGGAAAGGTTCACCAGGCTGATGTCACTTCATGACTGATAATAATTGCTGATCTCTGTGTGTGAAGTTTCATTATTCCCTCTTCTGCTATCCCACATTTCCAAGAGGCAGGGATGCATACACGAACATGTGTGCGCACTCCAAACAGCCAAACTTGTGATTGCCCTTCTCACTGCTTTGCTCCATTTTCATCTGTGTACAGCAGTGTCTAACGGGAACTGCTTGGGCTAAAATTTTCCATGCTCTGTGTCTGCCTCAATGATTATTTTTGGAAAGTGCTTTTGGAGGAGATGGCTTAGCCATTCACGAAACTGTGATGAGAGAAAGAGGCATCTCGCCACAGTGCAGGCAGCCTCCAGGATGAGAGCAGGGTGCAGAGGGAATGGTGCACCGCTTCCTGAGGATGTTCAAGATCAGTGGATGCTCTGGCCGTAGGCTTTGTGTGCCAGCTCGTGTCATCTTGGCTCCCCCAGGTGCTGTGCAAGTACTACACTGACATTTCTGAGCACTCAGACACTGCAGACGGGAGCATTGTGAGGCTAGATAATGTTTCAGGCCTTTTCTGTGTGCAAGGTGTCCAAACAAGGGCTTGGAGACAGGGCAGAAAGATGCATGAAAATGGCTTCACAAAGATAAAACATATGGATTTTGGGTGAAGAGACATAAACCATAATCTAATTGCAGTGATAGATAGCTATGCATACACTTTATCTGTTGGGTTTTTTTAACAGCTATTTCTGTTTGCTATATTACTCGAGATGATCTGCTTTGCTGGGGCTGAGCTGGAGCAGAGCTGCTCGCAAGAGACATCCTCTGCTTCTGGAAGGGCGACATTTTAATCCTGTACCACGAGAGGGCAGTGCCTGCAGCTGGATTTCTCTCTGCTCAAACACCCTGCTGGTACGCAGGCTTTAATTGTTAGCGCAAAATAATATTATCTGATTTTATTCCCTCTCCCGCCCCCCTTTACCCCTCTCCTGGCAAGAAATTACCTTTGAGACTGGAATCACTTTGGCTCTGGCGTTTCCCTGTTCAAATGCATTCAGACTTAAGCAAACAGACTGGGTGGGAGTGGGAGTCATCTAAAATTAGACACAGTAGTTTTGTTCCCACAAAAGGAGCTGATGTGGCTTGGGAGGCTTGTGGTTTCCCAAAGGCCAGGGCTTGCTGGTAACCCTTATGGCAATATCCTGGGGCCCTCCCTACACATGGATTTATTGAAGGTATCCTGTTGGCAAAGAAGGGCAATGTGTTGGACAGTTGTAAGGGGACTTCCACAAGGCATTTAGGATGCTGACTATTTATATTTAACTTTCTGTTGAAAGCCACTACAGACTGCATGTTTGCCTCCTTTCCTACCTGTGCAAAGCGAGTATCTTGCTCCAAGGAGTGTCCACAGGGAGACTCCAAGCTCCAGCTTTGACCAAGGAGTTGGCCCTGGCCAGGCTGCTCGATCATCATGCAAAGCAAACAGGTTCATTGCCTCCCTCCCAAAGTCAGACCTAGGACCAAACACCTTCTGTCATAGATCCCAAGGCCCCACAGGACAACAGTACCTATAAGAAATCCTCAAGCTGTTGTAATCTCCTCCTGCTGTTTCCTCGGGCAAGCTTCATGGGTCATATCCCATACCTTTACATCAGCCCATGCTCAACACAATGAGAACATGGCCCACAGCCCAGGAAATCCTGCACAAAATTAAGATCATTGGTTTTGAAGGTGAATGAAGGTTGCGATTAAGTGTCTGTCATGTGAATAACCCATCAGCTTTTGGGCCAAGAAAGTGATGAGCAGAGCCAGGTAAGAAATACAAATTGCTAATAGCAGGTGTGATGCTGCTTCTACTTCACCACTTGATCTTACATGGCCTGAGATTCACGTGCAGAGACCTGCAAAGTTGTATGAGCACAATGTAGGAACTGCCACCAGCCACCATACAGCACCAGCTCTGGCTACCATCCCACCTGCAAATAGGTGCAGGGTAGACCATGGTGGTAGCACACTGAAGGCTAGGGAGTTTCACCATGAGAGGTACAGAGAAACTTTATTCTTCTCTGTAACAGGAAGGCAGTGAAGGAAAGAGTACCTGGGAGCTCCTTTGTTGATGGCCCTGCTCCCAAGGTACTAAATGTTCCCATTATTTAGGGAAAAACTTTGTGTTTCCTGACCAACCAATGCTCAGCCTCTGAAAAGGGACTGGTCTGAAGACACGGTGCTTGGTGTTTGGCTCAGGACAGAGTTTTAACACATCCATTCCCTGCAGTTCAGCCTTCTCCTCCTAAACAGATCTATCAGGATGCATATGGTTGTATAAGCGCAGACAGCTACAGCCTGGGGTAATCCATCGTCATGACAACAGCTGTGGAGCCATGTCTGACCTTCAGAGATTGTTATCCATGTGCAAACTGGAACCAGCCACTATGATCGATCTTGCATTGCTGGAGTGAGATTTGGAAAGACAGACATGAACCGCAGCAGGATAATGTACAGAACTATATACAAAACCAGTGTAAGGCCACCTCCTCTCATCCACCAGGAATGAGGCTATAATAAGGGCCATGTTCTCCAGACTGCTTTAAAAGATGCAGCTAACACTGTGGAGTCTTTTCTGCATGAAATGGTGGCTGGCTACTGAAACGAGATAAAAACATCTTTGTGCAGTTGAGCTCTGTCTTCATGCTGAGAGATTTCTGCCTATTGGGACCACGTCTTTATTAATAACAAAATGCTGTGGTGCTGCAACACTTTGCCGTTGAGGTCTAGCCTCCTTTCAGTAGTGCCTGTCCTGAAAATTTCAGTACAATCAACCAGAGACTTGAAGAGCACCTTGCAAAATGTCCAGCTTCTGAAGAGGCAATATGGGAGTGACCCAAAGAGGACTGTCTTTAAATTAGGGCTGTGGGTTACTGGAAGGCATGCCTACCCCAATAATTTTCAAATTTCGAACACCACAGCCCAAGCAGCTTGTGAATCGCAAGATCTTCAGTGGCCAAGCTCTGGCAACATTTAAGAAGCAATACAAAATTGTCCAATTAGTTGTCCATTCTTGTTTCAGGTGAAACACAGAAGTCCTTTTTCCATACTGGCATAGTAGGCCTCTTGGAAATCAAGCTTGTTACTGTGGGTCTGTGGAAAATAACAACAACAACAACAACAACAAAACTAAGAACAAATTGTCCCTTCAACCCAATGTCTGTCTTTTAAAGAAACTACCAATGCCTTCTCAAAAGAACAACTCCTTTCTTCACAATGGAGATGTCATTTCTTTTGTTCCAGAGTTTCCAATTTGATAAAGGAAAGCTATGCCATACTGTTTCAGAAAGGGTCGGTAGTTTAGTTTTGGAGGAAGGAAGGTGTAACAAATAATTCTCACTTTTCTTGGCAAGGACCCTGATGAGCTGGAAACAGTGACCATGTTTCAAGTAAACTATTCTGCTGTTGACGGGCCCATAAGCTGGTCCTCAGAGGTTGCAATATGAGGGTACTATTCATCAGCACCTCCTGGCTTCCTTCCGTAGGAGGTCTGACCATTGCATTTCTGGTGAGAAGATCCTGCTGCTTTGTTAGACAACAAGGAAAAAACAAGCTGATCTGTGCTGTGTTGCAAAGGAAGTAGAGCTGAAAAGACCAGGAAGGAGAAGTCTGACTATCAAACCAGGGAGGTCACTGAGACCTGCTTTGAAAGTCCATGTGCTCCTTTGGGAACATGCTGCTGGACTGAGGAGCCTCAGATAGGTCTCCATCTTCATAAAGTCATCTTACAATTTTGATCTGGGCTAGGATGTAATCTACTGTGTATGCGCTGCTGTACAATTAGGTGGTGTGTGTATGTGTATAACAGAATTTGTATAATTTATGGGAACTCTACAGTTGTTGTTCCTGGGATAAAATTTCATAGTTCAGGAGGTGAGATGAAGAAACAAAAAAATGAGGGTAAGTATCAGAAGTAGTTCCCTGACAGAGAATCACACTGTGCTGCCAATACAAGCCTGTTGACAGGAGACCAAAAAACTGGGCAAAGTGCTATCAAGCGTGACAAAAGGAATGAGCCAGAACTGGCAGGAGAGAAGATGGGTGGACATGGAGCATGTCTGCACACAGCAGTTACCCTGGATTGACGTGGAGAGTAAATGTAGTGCACAGAAATCATTGCCCCCCTGGGTCTTTCTGCTTTATAGTCCACTTCCAGGAGCTGAAGTTCAGTCAGAAAAAGGCAGGCTTATTTAAGGACAAATGAGCTCAGACCTGGAGCTAGTCAGGAACGGCTGTCGTGGAAAAAAATCCCCGCAGAGCCAATATGCCGTTGTACAGTTCAGTAGGAAGAGGGCCATAACACTGGCTTGAGTTCCTTCAGCCTGAGAGCACTGGTACCCTCTTTATTTGCTTTTATTCATCCCAAATGAATGGGACCATCAGAGAAGATGAAACAGAGACTGATCAGATAGCATGACATGTTCACCATTTTAGCAGCCAGTTGCATCCAAATGATTTAACAAGACATCATACAAGAGGCATCCTTTGTCTGGTGTCAGCTGCAACAGCCTGTCAGACTCCAAGTAGCTTGGGGAGGGCAGACAGAGGTAGACTGTCCCCTCCAGCCAGCATAAATCAAATGTGGCTTCACTGAAGGTTATGCAATGATATTGGTGTCAAAGAAGAGTGTGCGTGAGGAGAAACAGCTTCATCAGTTTTAATGGTGGCAATAAATGTATTGACTCCTACTTACTGACTCAAAAGCCCAGGATTATAGTTTTAACTCCCGAAAGGAAAATTTTATTTCTGGCTTTGACTTCAACTCAAACCCCAATCCTTATATATCCTGCTGCAGGATTTATTTGCTACAGTTTTTTTCAAGCTTAGAGTCATCATCAAGTTCCAGCAGCCTGTTCCTCAAAGTTATGCCTTGTGCAATGACTCCTTGACAGCAGCAGTGATAGGTGGGAGTGCCTTCACAGCAGGGCATTTTGCAGAGCTTGCCAGCCTGCAGACCACAGGCCAGCTGCACTCAAACAGCTGGTAACTCCCATAGGAACTCCATGGTGGCGTTGGTGGAACTGGGCTGCAGAAAGCTCAGCAGATATTTCTGTCTTCCCTGGCATTGCTGTTTGAGTGTGGAGCATCAGTGGTGGGTATCTGCATCTCAGAGGACTTCAGCTTTAGCTTCATTCCTTAGCTGGAGTCACCGTGTTGAGGAAAATGTCTTTTTTCCACAACAATTCTTCCTGCTTTTATCATTAGGATGCTTTTGATACTAATGTAATCTGCAGATTAGTTGTCCATCCACAGCAAGCAGCTCACAAACCTAAGAGACTGATGGCATTACCTTTATATGAGTGTGCTTTCCGGCTGCTACTGCAGACACCCAGCCTGCTTCAGAAGTCATTATCCAGGATTTCTAGGCTGAAGCAAAGGGCAAAGAAAGAGATTTCTGCTTGTAAACAGGTGCCTGCAGCAAACATTTATTTGTTTCATAATGTGGCATTATTGTCTTGTATCCAGCACAAACCGCTGCTGCAGTGTAAAGAAAAGCAAGGCAGATAGTCCAGTCTCTGATACCATTGAAACAGGGGATATTTATTGAACACCCAAAATTAGCTTGGTGTGAAGGACCTTTTATAACACATACTTTCCCAGATGGAGGCTATTCCACCACTAGCCATGACAACACTGGAGAGGCAGTTATTGCTCCCTGATGACTATGGTGTGTGATCTAGGGGGTCTGTGTGAAAGCATCTTGGAGGCATGAGTCACAGGTGTCTGTTGCCATCAATAAGGACCTTGAAGAAATATACATCCTGATGAAAACCTGCAGAAAGCCTTGTTGGGTCTATTTGGACACTTGCTAAATAGCTGGCTTAATTCAACCCTCCCATTCCCATGTCAACATAGATCGCGCCATCTTTGCAGACACGGGATGATAGCGCTATCTCAGGAGACTGGGACACGCAGATCTTTGCATCTTCCATTGGTGCAGAGTGGCATGTTGGCAACCAAACTGCGTAGATGGCTGAACATCATGCTTTGGGCTGTTGAAAGAGCTTTCTCTGGCCAAAGGTGCTGGGGGCTGTGGTATTGGGAAAGCCTGCCACCCTTGGTCTGCTGTGGAAAGGCTCGTCCAGCTTTGGAAAAATGGCATATAGCTATTCCTTCGCCTGCATGCCCCAGTGAGAGACCGGGTTCTGGGTTACTGAGTGTTACTCTGAGATAGGTATGGAGATCTCTCAGCCCTGGGAGTATGGCTGTGGTCACACTGATGAGACTGAGCCGGCCTTAATCTCTCCAGGAACCTGGCGATGTGACCACTGCTCCCAGGTGTGCTGCAGAGCTTAGAGGTGAGGGACTGGATGGTTTCGTTTCCTTTAGGTCCCAGACAGGTACTTGGGCATCCTGGACCCAAGCACCAAGCCATCTTTGACCACCCATGGCTGCTAACGTGTGACACTTGTGTCACCTTCAGCAACACAGAGCATTGCCAGAACAGTTGGGAGGGAGTGGCCTCCTCTGGGTGCCATCACATGTAATATCCTAGAAAAAAAAAGCCTCCTGCTTCTGTCTCCTTGCCAGGCAAACCTGGATCATATTATTTTCCCACCATTTAATGAGTACAGAGGCCACTGCTGAGTAGTTGTAGGCTAGGAGGACAGCGTGGAGACACTCCATGCCCACCACTTGTCCTGCTGGTCTTCCATAGGGGCTTCTCAAGGCTTGCAGGTCCTGTCATTCTTCTCATATTGCCTTCGTGTGAGTGGATAGTCAGTAGGTATTTCAAGTACTTTTCACCTTCTTCACTGCCGAGCCCTGCTAAACTCATACTGTAATGTGAGCTGAGGCAGGGTGATAACACAAACATAGGTATTTCTGGATGCAGAAAGGTGGGTTCACATCCAAAAGATTAAGCAAAGCATCAGGATTGCTGCATTGATACACTGTATGTATTGTGTGGCCCCATCTGGAGCTTTACCATTGCAGGAAAAATAGAGGTGACTTCAATATTACCATCTGGAGGTCCCAGCAAGGTTCCGGTGTGCTAGGCATTGCCCAGGAACACACAGTGAAGCATTTGTGGGCTTGGAGGGACTGTCAGGTAAACAAAGGAGCAAGAGGGGTGTGGATCAGTGCGTCAGTGACATGCTCCAAGTCATGCAGACAAGGTAGAAACAGGAACCTTAGCCACATACCCTGACTTCCCAGCCAGGTCTGTGTCTGCAGGACCTGCTGCGTTTCTAGCAAAGGACAGGAATGGATTTGGAAGAGCCAATGCTTTCATATTTTAGAGATTGTAGAGATTTATATTACTTAATTATTCAAGTAAAATCCAATAGGTATTTTTGTGGTGGGGTTTCAGTTTGGGTTTTTGGTTTTGGTTTGTTTTTTTGTTTGTTTTTTTTTTTATTTAAACCAAAATGAGTAGAGAAATAGGTAAAAGTGGAAAATTACATTTTTCAGGAGTTTTTTTAAGGTTTTCACCTTTTCAGGCAATGTTTCCTGTAAAAATTCATCCAAGTGCCTCAAGTGGGTGAAAAAGCATAGAGTGCCAAAAGTTTGAGCTAAAATGTTTTATTCTAAAGTTACTGAAATATGTTGTTGCATCTGAGATTAAATTCCCCCTTTTGTTTTGACAGAAAAATTGAAAAAGTGAACAGGTTCTTTTCAGTTTTCCCCTCAAAGGCCCCTCTTCATCTTTGCTTTCCCCCAAAACCATCAGAGTTCAGCCAGAGCAAAACCACAGTTTCTGACATGGTTTTGCTTTGTAGAGATCAAAGCTATGCGGAGAATTAATGAGTATGTAAAATAAATACGTTCTCTTTTGCCTAGATCTAGCATCCTATCTACTAAGAAATGCCATGATAAAGTACATTAAGGCAGAATGGTTTCAGATCACCAAGTGCACTAGCAGCGCATGGCTCTTCTTTACCAACAAATTGATTCAGAGCCTCTACAGCGTAGGACTGACAGGGGGAAAAAATGCATACAACAAACACAATGTCAGCTTTAGGGTACACTCAGGTAATATGGGAGGATCATGTCAGAAATAGCTAGAGGCTTTTCTTCATGGTTTTATTTTTGATAATATGAAAACCCTCATTATTACCAGGGCCTGCAGAATAGGATGGTTATTCTGTGGAAACAGATCTTTGGTAAATCATTCGCCAAGTGTGAACACAGTGCTTTGCTTCTCTATTTTGTTGCAAGGGGAGCGTGGGTGAAATTTCATATTGGAAGAGTTTATCAGAGCCTTCCTGATTGTTGCTGGATCAGCATCAGGTCACTGGCATTTGCTCAAAAAAATCACAAACCAGAAACATTACTGTAAAAATGTCGAAAGCCAGCTGCTGTCTTTGCATAAGTGTTCAAACTGACATGTATGAGGGGCGTAGAGGAGATGGTGCTAGCAGTCACCAGCTTTTTCATACCAAAATGCCTTGGACTCAGACCTCCCAAAGTTGTTATGTTGGGAGGAAGGCATGAGAAATTTTGGAGAGACACACAGACAGAAAGACCTGTGTCTGACCTCCTGAAAACTGGGCCTTTCGTGGTGTCTGTGCTCTAAATCACTGGTGACTTCTGATGGGATGCACCCTCAAGTGCTGAGGGAGCTGGGGGAAGTCATTGCTGGGCTGCTCTCCATCATCTTTGAAAGGTCCTGGAGGACAGGTGAGGTGCCTGAGGACTGGAGGATAGCCAATGTCACTCCAGTCTTCAAAAGGGCAAGAAGGATGACCCGGGAAACTACAGGCCGGTCAGCCTCACCTCCATCCCTGGAAAGATGATGGAACAGCTTGTTCTCGGTACCATCTCAAAGCACCTGGATGAAAAGAAGATTATCAGAAGTAGTTAACATGGATTCACCAAGGGGAAGTCGTGTCTGACTAATCTGATAGCCTTCTATGACGAAGTGACTGGATGGGTGGATGAGGGGAGGGCAGTGGATGTTGTCTACCTTGACTTTGGCAAGGCTTTCGACACTGTCTTCCACATCATCCTCACAGGCAAGCTTAGGAAGTGTGGGTTAGATGAATGGACAGTGTGGTGGATTGAGAACTGGCTTACAGATAGAGCTCAGAGGGTTGTGGTTAGTGGCGCAGAGTCTAGTTGGAGGTTAGTAACAAGTGGTGTCCCTCAGGGGTCAGTACTGGGCCCAGTCTTGTTCAACATATTCATCAATGATCTGGATGAAGGGATAGAGTGTACCATCAGCAAGTTTGCTGATGACACAAAACTGGGAGGAGTGGCTGACACGCCAGAAGGCTGTGCTGCCTTACAGCGTGACCTCGCCAGGCTGGAGAGTTGGGCAGAAAGAAACCTTATGAAGTTCAACAAGGGTAAGTGTAGGGTACTGCACCTGGGGAGGAATAACCCCATGCACCAGTACAGGTTGGGGGCTGACCTCCTGGAGAGCAGCTCTGTGGAGAGGGACCTGGGAGTCCTGGTGGACAACAGGATGACCATGAGCCAGCAATGTGCCCTGGCGGCCAAGAAGGCGAATGGCATCCTGGGGTGCATCAAGAAGAGTGTGGCCAGCAGGTCGAGGGAGGTCATCCTCCCCCTCTACTCTGCCCTGGTGAGACCGCATCTGGAGGCATCTGGAGTACTGCATCCAGTTCTGGGCTCCCCAGTTCAAAACAGACAGGGATCTGCTGGAGAGGGTCCAGCAAAGGGTTACAAAGATGATTAGGGGACTGGAACATCTCTCATATGAGGAAAGGCTTAGGGACTTGGGTCTCTTTAGTCTAGAGAAAAGAAGATTGAGGGGGGATCTTATTAATACTTACAAATACTTAAAGGGAGGATGCCAGGGGTATGGGAGCAGTCTTTTTTCAGTGGTGCCCAGTGATAGGACAAGGGGTAATGGGCATAAACTTGAACATAGGAAGTTCCATCTTAACATGAGGAGGAACTTCTTTACTTTGAGGGTAGTGGAGCACTGGAACAGGCTGCCCAGAGAGGTTGTGGAGTCTCCCACTCTGGAGACATTCAAAACCCGCCTGGACGCTGTCCTGTGCAACCTGTTGTAGGTGACCCTGCTCTGGCGGGGGGGTTGGACTAGGTGATCTCCAGAGGTCCCTTCCAACCCTAACCATTCTGTGATTCTGTGATTCTGTGATTCTGTGACTTTTACAGTTATGGTCCTGCAAATTTTAAGCCAAGCAATAGGCTGCAACAGGTGATGCTTAGTTTTTTCTTGTGATCGGGTAGGTTTTCACATGTGCTGGAAATGTGATTTGGACACAGTTCTGTTTCAGCAGAAGAGAATATGTTGTTGCTGTGATTGTACTTAAAGTGATTTTTAATCTATTTTGCTATTTTCATGCAAGAGCAGTCCATAAGTGTGTGAGAAACCAGAAGAAAAAGAAGCAGAAGGTCCTACAGCAATGAATTCACACCAAAAGAGGCTGGATGCTGGACATGTGGAGAGAAAACAATCTGTGACAATAAGTAAAGTTGTAAGTGCCATGCTTTTGCTTGCAGTACTGAGAATTTAACAGCTGGTACCCAGCAGTCAGGTCATCAGGTTTAGCAATATGCTGCCTTTAAAGATACTTCTTTTGGGTACCGCTTAATCCCACTTTACCCAAGACAGACGGGCTGTCAGATCTGCACAGAACAGAAGGAAGAAAGAAAAACAAAGTAAAGACATGCCACATGGATTTAAAAACATTTAAATTAGTGTTTAACAAGTCACCTATTCAGAATCTCTGGGAAGGCAGCCTTATTCATTTAGATCTTTCCAAGTGGAGCTCTTCAGAAACATTAGTTAACTAGAAGCCTGACAAAAGAGGTCACACCTATGAGAACCATTTGTGTTGTTTTAAAACCTGTTAATCTGTTAAATGTGGAGGCAGCTGGAAAATAAAATATGGAAGTTCTCTGTAGTTAGGAGAGTTGTGATCGGGATTCATTTCCCTAGTCATGTAGCTAATGGAAGTTAATAGGAAAGGAGAAAAGACTTAATTAAATTTTCCTTTAAACTGACTGCTTTTTCACTGTAGGCTGTCCCTCTGATACTTCCCAGTGAAACGAAAGGGGAATATTCTTTGAAATGGCTTTTCTCTACTTATGCTGCTCTTTTTGAAGGCCAATATGCTTCAAAGTGCTTTTCCAAAAAGTGACCAAATCCAAAGGAACTTATACTGCAAAGAGACAGACTTAGAAAAGGGGTTAATTACCTTATAATGCAAAGTGCTGTGAACTACTGAAAATCCCTTTCTGCTCCTCCCTGCACTTCTGAGTAACACAAACCCTGTTGCTTTCTATCTGAGACCTGAGGCTCTGTGCTTGGTACTTGGGCAATTTCCCATCTTCTCCATATGGGTGACTGATGAAGCAACATATTCTGGTGCAAGCAAGCACAAAGTTCAGTCCCACATAAGTCAGGATTAAGTACAAGCCAAACAGAAAACAGAATAACAGTCCTTCACTTCAAACTAGAAATAATTATATAAGAATGTAAATTGCAGATAGGCATTTGCTCCCTTATGCTTTAAAACAAACCCGAAATTTGAAGGCACTGTATTGTGTATCCTGTTTTTCAGTGTTATATTGTAATAAATCTGAGAAACTTTTGGTTACTTGAACATACGTATTTTAAGAAATGAAATCCTCTTTATGTTCAAAGCCAGGTGTTTTTCTTAGGCAGGTACAAGCTAAAGAAAACTTGTAAAGAAAACTAAGAAAATATCTACAGGCTCCATCAGCATTCATTATAAAAGAACAACTTTGCACAGGATAATAAAAAAATTCTAAAAATGTATTCTGAGAATAAATCTTGTTTGTAAAAGGACCCATACCCATAAGTTTAGTAAGTCGTTCATTTCTTTTTTTTCTTTTTACTTTTTTTTTTTTTAAGAAAAAGATCCTTAAAGTTAGAAGACAAGGTTAATTTTTTTTATTATTATTATTGAGACATTACTTAGCTACTCTTTTTTTAAGATGGAGTTGTATATTGTCAGAGCCACTTGACAGGTGTTCAAAAGCAACTGGAACAATTCAGTCCCACTGGCAACACAAAGCATCGCTGTGATCCCCAAAAATACAACCTTCCGTCCACTCACCACTTGTATTCCAGGTTGCCTGCTGTTGGCTTTGCAAACCGTTCTTCAGGCACTCCTCCACATAAGATTTGGGATCACACCCGGAGAGGAGGATCTCGCCAAGGAGAGCAATGTAGGCAATGGCGAGCCGGAGTGTGTCGATTTTGGAGAGGCGCTTCTCGTACGGGAAGGTCGGTACGTGGCACCTGAGCTCGTCAAAGGCCGAGTTGATGTTGAGCATCCTCTTCCTCTCTGCTCCGCCCGCCGCCTCCCCCAGGGCGGGCGGGCAAGCAGGGGAGGGCCATGGGAAGAAGTGGTCTGCCAGGGAGGAGCAGTCCGGTAGGAAGCTGTCCAGCTGAGCGTTGGGATCCGTTTGGTCCCAGAAGAGAAATTCAAGAGTGGAATCTTCCTGCTCGAAGCCGTAACAAAGTTCCTCCATCCTCTGAACCAGTTTGAAGCAAGCTAATGAAAATATTTACAACTTCAGGCTAAATTGATTGTTGCAAAAATGAGATTCTAGTTTCATTAATTCCCCCCGCACTCCCAAAAACCAGCAAGGGCAGAGAGTCCTTGTTGTGCCCTTGAGGAAGCCTATTGCAAAAGTTTCCCCAGTTGCAAATCCAACTGGGACTCATGATTTAAATACTTCACGGCTCCTCAGCATACACGTGCTTCTCTTTTTATTAGCTGTTGACTACAAAACAATATGAATGAATGTAACAAGAGAGAATGAATTTTGTTTTCACTTTCTCCTGGAAAATCCATTGAAGCAGTTATTGAGTTCTTCCAGAAGTTGAGTCTCTCCACTTGCTATTTAGATTAGGGTTCACACAGGGGTTTTGTTGTTATTGTTGTTGGTTTTGGTTAGGAGTGGTTGGAGGAAGAAACAAAATACAGTCCTTTATCTGTTTGGTAAAGTGTTAATAGCCCCACACTCTCCTATGGCTGGACAAACAAAACCCTATTATACTGCTGTCAGAAACATATGATTCTGCTCTCTTTGACAGCAGAAGCTAGTGGCATCTTCTGCACTTCTAGCAGGAGAATGGTTGCGATAAATATGTGGGATGCCCTGCTGTGTTAAAGTGGAACACAGTGGTACCTTGTATTAAGTAAATCAACACGACCTTGTTTGGTTACTGCACTTTATGATTCACATTTAAATAACACATTTGATGGGTGATGCAGATATTTGGTGCTCTGTCTCAGACCATACTAAGCACTGGAAAATAGCAGCAGCTAGAATAACCACAATGGGTGCAGTCCTAGAATGGTGGGCCACATCTTGAGAAGTGCTGGAAACTGGGAAAGTAGAAGGTGTCCAGCATCCCTGTGATGTTGGACAAATTGGGTGGAAGGTGTTAAGCATCACCAGAACATTAAAGCAAGTGCATAAGTGGCTGCTTCAGTCTCTTTGATTTCCACAATATTTAAGTCATCATTTAAATTCATTCAGTAGTAGTTTAAGTGATATTTTAAGTACTTAAATGAATGGAATAGAAACATGTTTTAAGTTAATAAAGCCTAAATGCTTTTCTTAAAGCATGTCATAGAAAACTTTTATCAGAACACTTAATCAAATGCTTGAATTCATGCATAGACTCATGTCCTGCTGCTTTGGGAAGTTTCAGGAGATGTCTACTGTGAAGTTCATGAGCCACAGAAAGCTTCCTGAAAGGACAGCTGAAAGCATAAATCTCAATAGCTTCAGATGAGAGCCAGAGACCAGGAAGTGACCCACATGTACAATGGATCCAAAATGATGATCAGATCTTCCATCTCTTAACAATGATTGGATGCAGTCCATGCTGTGATACCTTTGCCCTGTGAATAAAGGGATTTATTTTAAGATAAGGTGTAGGCTATTAATGGCTTATCTGTGTAACCTGGGATTTCTGGTGCTATACCTTGTGGGAATTCTACCTGCAATTCTACCTTTAAGATAACAGAAAACAGGCTGCAGGAAAAATTTTGCAAAGAGATTTGAGAAAGTTGCAGTGTATGAAACAGTAGGACTAAATTTTTTTCTTCCTGTTGTGCAAATTGAACAAGGAATCCATTGTCTGTAAATCTACTTGACAAAGGAAAACACCAAGTGTGATTACCTGACAGGGAAAATAGTGATTAAATAAAAAGAATGTGTCTTGCTTTCTCTGGTCAGCTCAGGGCATAAATTTTCTACTAGTTTTGTATAAAGTAAATAATTCGTCATGATACCAACATAAGCAACAATAAAATATTCGTATTGTGAAAGCTCGTGTTGACAGATGCTGTCTGCTCCAGATGAATCCCAACAAGGGACAAGAAAGCCGGCTACAGGGTGGGAGGGGATGTGGGAGGGGTGAAAGGAAAGGCCACAGTCACAGGTGGCAGAGCTGAGAATTGAAGTCGGGCCAGTCGATAAAGAGTTCATACTGCAATGCTTTCTTTTAAATCATATCACTGCATTTCCCAGCATCATGTACACGCAATGTTCCCAAACAAAAAAACTTACCACAGTACCCATGGTTGGTAGTGGGGCTTCATGTCTGATGCCAGCAGTCCCTTCTACACCCTGGCAAGCAGATTTGGGTTCAGCTATGCAGAAAACAGGCAGCAGAAAAGCCTTTCAGCCTGATCTCCCCACCTCTGCACACTGCAGCACCTCTACCCAAAACACCTCTGCAGCACTGCTCCTGCGTTGTTGGCCTCCCGCAGATGCTTTGCAGTTTCCAGATTTCAGATTCTCTTTTGAATGCTCCTGTGGCTCCCCAGTCACTGTTTGACTGAGCACTGGGTAGTGCTCATTTGGCCAACTTAGGCACAAATGTAAGACACTAGAAAATACTGAAATCAGCAAGAAAACAGCAGTTCTTCTCCTAAATAGGGCTCAGGAGGACACCATTGTCCACCAGGAGCAATGGGCAGAAACAAGGAGACTCAGCAAATAACATGGTTAGTTTTATATGCTGGGTTCCTCCTTCTCAGCAGATGCTTCTTCAGTGCTTAATGTTCCCTTCCAAATCCATCACTGCTAATAGTGTTGCCTGGGGATACGTCTGGCTCTACAGATGGAGAGCAGATGTTCCAGCAAGCCTACTTTTAGCGTGTTCAAGGGGAATTTGGCTCTCTTAGAGAATCTCTGGACAAAGCAGAAGGGGGGAGGGTAGGGGAAGAAAGAGAGAAAAGCAACAAAAGAATTCCCCTTAGAAAGCCAGAGGTCCGGTCTCAGAAAAGAAGCTGAGGTTCCCATCCATCATATGAACAACCCGTACCACAACTTCAGACTTTTTGTACTCCTGGTGTTTCTGCAACTGTATTCATCAGAGAGGGAGGTAATGTACAACCAATTGGGCTAATTTTGCACTTGTCTGGGAGATGTGGGTGAAGGAGCCTCCAACAGGGAACGAGGTAGCACTGGTACCACACTGAGTGGGGGTGCTGTTCATTAAGACATGTTGGTATAATTTCAAGATCTGCTCAACCACCTCCCTCAAAACCTCTTCAGACCCGGTGGGATTCAGAAATAACATTTGACTGCTGGTCCTTTTTAATCAGTAGGGTCTAATGAAAGCAAATTTTTGAGTGAGAAATCCTGTCCTATGTTTATGTCTATCTTAGGCAATAGAGCCGTGGTCATTTGGGTCTGAATTTTTCCAGGTCTAGATGTCCACATCTCCCTGGGAACTACCTGACACCTTCTCTGTCATCTAAACAAATCCACCCAATGCAGGTTCTGGGATTTTGTCTATTTTGTAGAATTTTGGGTATAAACCTGCTTTCAGGGAATATTTCCACTGCATTTTTTTTCTTCACAGTACCTTAGCAGCTGAAAGCTGTTACTCTGTACCTGTATCTAAAAGATAACAGGATTTCCCGAGGTTATTTTGGAGGTAGATCTTTGTCTCCCCTTCTTGTCCAATTGGCCTTATTTCAGACTCAGCTTAGGCAACCTTCCCAATGAAATTTTTAGCGGAATCAGCGAAACCTCCCAGTTCTGGAAAAATGGCATTTTTTTTTTCTGGGAATTTAGTTTGAGCATGTTTCCATCATCTTTAAATGCTTAATAAGGGGAGTCAGTCCTTGGCCTGGACAAAGAACAGACGTAGAAAGGACCAGATGCTTTGCTTTCAAGTTAGATGACTCCAAAGTACAAGTCCATCATGTCATTGCTGCTAATCCAACGTTATGGTGTGCAGCTCATCATCAGAGTTGGGAATTGGGTCCCAGATGAACAGAGAAGACCAGATGGAAGATGCCAAAAATCTTGGGGAATGCTTTATCCCGGTGGAAGAGTGCAGCATTTGGTGGTGTGGCTAACTCAACATGTTAGTAATGGCACTGACAAACTACAAGCTATAGAGAGATCTCCAGAACTTGAGATGTCCTTGTAATTGGCTGGTTGAGCTCCTTACAGCCACAGCTAAAAGCTGAACCACCATGGTCCTATACCTTCTTTTGAGCCCTCTGCCATACCTGGGATATCTGAATTACCGGGCACATTGCTTGTGAAGTGCTGGGGACAAGAAAAGTGCAAGTATTATCATTTAACAATGGACTGTGCATCTTTTTAACCTAAACCAATAGCAAATGTAATGATGTAATGAAAAGCAGAACAAGGATTTCCAGAGCAAGAGAATTTCAAAGGGATATTTCTGAGATGGTCCAATAATTGTGAAATTAAACCTTCACAGCATATGCGGGATGTTGATTTTAAGTGAGAAAGGTAACAGGACCTTTATTATTCACAGGGTAGAAACATCAGACGTCAAAGTTTGTGGAGGAAGGCACTGCTGAATGATTGTTAATACAACTGATTTATCTCATTATTAGTATAAACTGGTCAAGACAGTCTTTGCTTTAGAAGTCTTTGGTGTTTAAAAGTGAACACAGTCACTTTAACCTTTCTGCAGGGTGTTTGCAAAGTTACAGAAAATTAATCCCAGTCTCTAGGAGAAGGAAGGTATTTTCTCTAATAAAAACACTCACTTGTGGTTTCCCCTTTTTCACAGAGCTTTTTATGAGCTGGGGGATGTCCTCTGGACTGTTGCTGCCAAATAGTTCTTCATCCAAGTTGCTTCACTGGGGTCTGTGACTGCTTATTTGAGTGAATGGTCATCTTTGGGAGACAACATGTACATCAGTCTATGCTTAGCTGTACAGTTTTGATCTCAAGGGGATGGAAGTGCTCATGGGAACTTCTGAAGGAAAGTGGTGCTCCTCGTGCAATGACCTTAGGAAGGCTGTTTGCCCTGCATTTCACTGTGTCTTCTTCAACTATCTAAAACATACCCCTAGCAAGGTTAACATAATGCTGCATCCAGGGATTACAGATAGTGCCCATGAACAACCCTGTCTCCATAACCAGTGAGAAATATATCTAGGGAGAGGAAAAACTGCCATTCATATTACATCTAGTGTCGTTGGTGGTTTTATGTGGATATCTCAAAAGTGGTGAACTTAGATACTTTGCTCCCAATTCATGGGTGACAGCCATCAGGAACTAAGAGGACTTCCCTTCTTCTTTTTCTCCTTCTTGACGAAAACAGATCTCAGCCCCTTTGCAAAACCACTGTAGAAAATATGTCTTCTGCAAGGTGCATGAACAGTTTTTAAAGGGGTAGGTTATCCATTCCTGGAGCCAAAGGTGCCCTTTCTTTGGGTGCAAGAAATCCTGAAGCCCCACAAAGTCTGTCTCCCATTCCTGTTCTGAGCCTGTTTTTTCTTTAGCCTTTCTGCTTTCCCTAAGGAGGGAGCTGATGAGGAGGCACAGCTGGGCGCAGCCAAAAGGATGACCTTATCTCCTCTCCAAGAGGAGACCCATGGTTGTGTAGCTCCAGCTTGCACCCCTGTCAGAAATTTCATGATGTTTCCCATTAATGTGTCATCTTTGTGGGATCTTGGAGTCTGAGGCTTTCACTATGTACCAGACCAGAGAGCAGAGCATGAAGTCCAGGCTGGCGTGGCTGATGGCAGGGCTCTGGCTAGGCTGGGACCCGGTTCCTGGCTCCCCCCAGCCCTGCTCCCCTCCTGCTTGCTGCATGTGCACAGCGGTCCTCAGGGCTTGTTAATCATGCAGGTGGCACCTCATAAACCTGCCTGGAGACCTCGGATTTGAAAAAAGAGTCACCCGGGCAGATTTACAGAGTGATGTCTATTTGACTGACAGCTGTTGCTACTTTATGGGGAGCTAACACATGTTCACACTATAAAACAGGAACAACAGCTTGGGAAAACCTCTGCCTGCATGAGATGCTTCAGCCCCTCTGTCCATCTGGGAGGTGGTTCTTCCTGGCTGGTATCAACCACCTTAGATGTGCTTTGGATGCAATTCAGTTCCTATTAGCCTCGGTTGACTCAGCGGACACAGTGGCAGGACCGAGAATGCATGAAACCTGTTTCTAATGGAGAGCTGTCACACCATGTTATCACGATGCTGCACTGGAGGACAGAAAAGTCTTTTTTTTTCCCAAGGGGTTGTTTTGTGTCACAGAAATTTTTCTAAGAAATCAGGAGATAAAAATCAGAAATCTAGGAACAAGATCAGGTGCCAGCCACAATGACAAACTGGTCTGGATGAGAAAGCTCTCTCCCAAATCTGCATGGGGACTAAGAGAGTAGCAGATGGTGACAACAAAAGAACTGCAAGGGTCCTGCTTTACTCTATGGAAAATGCAAAGATTAAGTCTTGGAAAGCGATTTTGGAACCACCTGGATGGGCCATTTACTAAGGAAGGTTGGTGAGGACACAGCTCTGCAGCTGAACCCCACACCAGCATGCCCTACCTGGGAGGCCTGGGGGGATCAGAATCACAGTCCCCTTCCATTGATGATTAGCTGATGGTGATCTCACTCTATTTTTCAGTGTTTCTTCCTTTTTCCTGCCAGCAGGTGATTGCTGGGTCAAAGAGAGCCAGCACTCTCTTTGCGAAAAACAAATGTCTCACAGCAGTAAGCAGGGAGCTGATGTCTCAGGGAAGATTCAGATCAGATGAATCACCCTAAGTCAAAAATAAGCTTAACTCCACCATCTCCCACCCTTCCCTCCCTGCACTGAATCAGTGGTGATCGGCAGTGGCACCATTTTCTGGGGCAGGTCTGCAGAAGACCAAGGTCATGATTATATGACCACATGAGAGAAAGAGGCAGTGGCAAACAAATGAGCATCAAAGTGAAGGACAAGGACCAGAGAGCTGTTCCCAGCAGCACAAATGCAGTCTCCCACCATAAAAACAGTGAAGTGTTTAGATCCCTTGTGGTGGCTGCCAGTCATCTTGGGTAGGTTCCCAAGTGTAAATTCCTGCTCTATGAATTCAGCATCAACAAGAAACGAGTTTTCATAGGATTTAAGGCCAGAAGGGAATCATTAAGATCCTCCAGTCTGATCACTGTGATAACACATGCCTTTGGTTGTTACCCAGCAACTTTGGCCCCAAGCCCGGTGGGGATCTTCTTGTTGCAGTTGGATATTTTTTAATAGGATGCATCCAATCATGATTGAAAGTCTTCAAGTGACTGAACACCAAAGGATCTGCAAATGTTGGCAGGCCGTTATTTTCTTTGCTGAAGCTGTGCATCTGATTTCCTGGCTGAAGACCTTTCCATGCCCTTATTTACTGACAAGTGCCCCAGTCGAAAAGGTCAGATTTGAAGCATGGCTTGGCACTGGGGGACCAACTAGCAAATTTCCTGGAGAGAGAGGACACCCTCCCCAGTGGTGAAAACACTGGGAAGAGACAGAACACAGGCAGGACCTCTGCCAGCAGCTTCTCTGGGCTGCACAGCAGCAGCCGTAGGAGTGAGCAAACGGAGACAAACCAGGGAAGCACAGTCCAGTGCTGCTTCCCCAGTGAGGCACCTGATTCCCACTGCCTGTTAGCTAGGGACCTGCACGGGAAGCTGGATAACAAAGTCATCCTGTAAAGCTAACTTTAGCTGCTTATGAAGGAGATGTTGACACCTGAACTAACTGAATGAACTCTCTTCACCGATGCTGGCAGGAAGTTGGAAGCAGGCAGTGGGGAGGATGAATTGCCTATGAATGGGCAAACCAACTTCCAGGAGATGAATGTCACTTAGAGTGACCAAAGCCTCCCTGGAATTCTCTAAGTTGGCCTACAGGCTGCTAAGCAAGGTCTGTTTTGCTACCTGAGCCCTTGTTCAGCAAACCCACAAGCAAATCCATTTGCTGAAGCTTCGGGCATGGGAGTTTCTGTAAAGGCATGCTTTGTTCTACATACCTATGTATGTCTCTTTTGCTGCCCAAATATTCAGGCTGCATCTCAAACCCATGAGTAAAGAAGCTCTGACTTTTCAAATAGTTGCAACTTCAGTGTGAACCAGCCACAGCTCCAGAAGTCCCTAAATTGCAGGTTGTTGGAAGCTAGGGGAGGATGCCAGGGAAAATCTGCATGAACAGATTCCTGTGTTCTTTCCATGAGCATCCAGAACTGGATACATCAGCCAGGAGAGTGTGGAGTCTGCCTAGCAGAATCGGTGAATTAGGTGATGACATTAGCTTAAAAAGCCTTCTGCTGTTTTCCATCTGAATGCATTTGGGTGAGACCAGTTGTCTTTAGTCTGTAGGGGTTACACATTCCGGTTTTCCCACTGAAAAAAAAAAAAAAGAAACCTGAGCTTTTCATGAAATCTTCTGATACCAAAACTTGGCACTTGGAGAAAACTATCAAGCACTATTAGCCTTGCACTGAAGTTTGAGTCAGTCTTCAAGAAATTTGTCTGAAATTTCTAGCCATAGTGAGGAAGACTTAAATGGGAAATCTTTTGAGAAAACTATGCACTGGGGAGATCTGCTACTTCACAGTTCTGGGCGGCCAGCAAATTGTGATGAGAGCAACTTTTTGCAAAATCTGTCCCCACTGTCAGCTGGAATTGAGTTGCACAAGCCACTGACATGAATAATAATGCATGGGAAGATGTTGCGCAACACTTTCAGACCTCAGAGGCTTTGCAGTTCATGCCATTCATGGGCAAAGGTTGGGTCCATTCCTTATTTTAGCTGGAAAGATACATTTAATTGTGACTTCTGCATGAAGACAAAAGTATGTGGCTGGGATTTTTCTGGGAGTTAGGTCATTAAATGGCATAGCTGAGACTGGTGAATAGAGTGCTGCAGCTCCCGACGGGGGCAGTTGGCATTGTGGAGTTCCCCCAGAGAGTTATATGCTATGTTGGCCATATAACACTCAGATAGTATTGAGAATTTATGAAAAGCAAAGTGGTATTTTTAAGGCGCCACATGAAAGTCTCATTTTCAGATGGAGAAACTGAGGCACAACATGGGTACCAACTCAGGAGGTCAGCAAGCCAACTGCATGGAGGAAGGATTAAATCTTATCTGGCTCTGTCTGCTAGGAAACACCATGGCCCCAGCTCCACCAGTTGAGCTCTCTGTGGATGCCCAGAAGATACAAGATGGTTTGTGTCTTATTGTTGTGCTATCTGTGCAATATGTCCTTCCAGGAAAATGCCATTCATTTAAAATAGTGAGCCCCTTTTTAAAACATATTTTGTGTTTTGAGTGCAGGTCAAATAGCAGACACTTTTGATTAATGCAACATCAAGATATTGCAAAAAAAAAAAAAAACAACCAAAAAACCCAAAAAAACCCCGAAACATGCCGCAGTGGGAAAAGGTATAAAGGACAAACATTTAGTGCTGTTCAAAATTTCGGGGAGGAGGGGAAATGAGCAGGAAAATGCTTGCAATTGCCAAGGCATCAGCCAAAAGGAAAACACAACTCTGATCGCAGTAAAATCATGTATGAGTCATGATGGGCCAAGAACAAGTTTGCTTTCTTTTCCCCCTCATTGAACAGATGATGATTAAAAGATAAATCATGCTTGGAGTCAAATCAAGTGATTGGATTAAAGTTTAGTTGAGTATTTAGAGACTGTTTGGGACACAATGGAAAGCTAATTGAAAACTTACATTTGTGAGACCCTTGAACTTTCCAGCTCTTAATAAAATACTACTGCAAAGTACACAAGGGTCCCCTGTGGGAGAGATTCCTCTCCACAAGTGCTTTTATTCCTCAGGTATGTGGAAAAATGATATTCATTTTCTTTACAAGTTCACCAAAGAAAACTGTGTTCATGATCGTAATTCAACTGTTGTTCACAATGCAGTAACTTAATCTATTCAGCTCACTGAAAATCAGTGAAGCAAGACAAAAGTCCCTCTTTAAAAAGTGAAACTTTAAACACTTAATTCTTTTAACTAGTCTTTGCTCTTCTGAGCAGCTTATATTCCAGAGTGACTGGCTGGTTGTATTGGGCTGAAGTGACTCCGGAGTCTTAAAAACTATGTAAAAATTCCTTCTAGATGTGCTGTAGTAGGAAATGTCATGCTTTATTTCTACTAATAATATAATCGCATCTGGAATCACCCCCAGTTCTTTAGGAACATACCCAGCCTCCAGCTTCAAAGCACTGTCCTTTTTGGTGGAAATACCAGTGAAACCCACAAATAAAGAGAATAAACTTCCCCATGTCCACACACACACATAAACACACAGAAATGAAAAACCTCATTCTTCATTTGGCCTCTGTGTAACCAAGCACAACTATTTCTTGGCAATCCTTACCATTGAAGTGAAGCTGCAGAAGGTCTGTAGTCAGATTCATGTGCTCCCTTGCACTTTCTGACTCTTGTAGATTCTTTATTTGACATTTCACTGCCCTGGAGGAAGGGAGATCTTAGGTGGCATCAAGACATTTTGCAGCCAGAGCCTGCACACTACAGGGCATTATAAGACAGCAGTCTGGCTTTCATGAAAGCCAACCCTATTTAAGCTACTACCAGTAGAATTGACAAGCAGGGTTGTTCAACAACCATCACACAAGTGGGTCAGATGTGAGCCCACCCCATCCAGGTCTGCTTATGGGGGTAGGAAAGGAATTGCCCTCAGTCTGCATGACTCTAGGGCCTGGGCAGGCTGTTGAGTGGAGCATGGCCCATTGGTCCAAAAATGGGTGATGAATGAATCCTAAAAGGAGCATGGTAGAGCTATCTTCTCCACCATGTGCAAGAGTTTATATTTCTCCAACCAGGTTGACCTTTAGGACAGTTTTTCTGCAAAAGGATGTGTGTGCAGAGATCATAGGTGAAAAAAATAAGTATAGAAGGTTTGGAGGGGGGAGAATGGGAATAAATTATGCTTATTTCAGATGATGAATATAAATTGCTTTTCAGATATACTTTTCAGATTGGCACAGATAAATCTAAGGTAAACTTGACCAGGTGGTTTAGTAGGTGTGATCCCAGTGTGATGAGCATGATGCTTTAAACCTGTGGGGTTTAGCATTGGTCATAGTCCTATAATTCAGCAAGAAGCAATGCAGTACCACTAGAAAATCAGGTATGTTGCAAAAGCAAAAACTATAAAAGAATCACCAATCCCCAAATCGCCAAAATATGACATTCACTTTGTATGTCTTCCTGTTGAACAGTGTGGCTGCACAGGACTTCAGAAGCCATGCAACCCCTCTTCTGTCCCTAACACATGACCAATGGCACCTTTTCAGACGTAACAGACATGCCTTACCTGTTCTCAGAGGCTGACAGTGATTGCTGACTCACTTAGTGCTTTACCATCCTTACTAATAGAAGATATTTCCTAATGGTCAAACTGATTTTTCCCTTGCTTCCACCAGTATCTGTGACTCCACAGTCTGTCTCCATGTTCTGTCTCCTGCTTAGCCTTTGACCTAGTTGATGGGCTTAGCATGGCTCCCTTTAACTTTTCCATGTAGATCATGTGTCCCCAACCTCCTGCTGTTCCCTTTCCTGGGCTACACTTCAGACCAATGGGTCATATAGTCACAGCAGACCATGTTGGTACCAGGATCAGCGTAAATTCAGTGACTCTAAGCTCCACATTAAATACCTCGCTTTTGCCAAGGTAAGCATGGATATCACTATAGTGCAGCTTCATCATATCTGCTGTAAACAACTGAGACAGAGAGGTGAAGACAAGGCGTGAGGGGTTAATGTCTTGGGACAAGTTACCAACCTAGGCTAAAATCAAGTCTGTTGAAGAGTTCACCTCATTGCCTAACCATTGCCTCCCACTGACTTCAACGGTGCTTTCATTGAGTGCATTGCTCTTTAGCATCAGTGTTTCATATGCATCAAACAAAATGAAAATATTAAAACAGTCATTTGTGCTAATTAATGTCAATTACATGCATCAAAATGGGAAGTTCCCTATAGTAGCATTGCTATATAATATGCCCACAAAAGCTAGCATAGCATTTGCTTTTTCTTAACAGCTGTAGTTTTTCTTCATTAGAAAGCTCTATTATGTCTTCGAGTGATTAATGAGTTCTGGGACGACTGGGTAATAAGCCAGCAGTCACAAGCTATAGGACACTCCTTGGTGGATCAGAGGAAGGTGGATCAGAAAGATGAATATGTTTCTATTCACTGTTGCAGATTCTGAGATCTTTCATCTCAGAGCTAAAGAATGTGGGATGGACGCAGCACTGGAGGTGACACTCTTGCTCAAGGTCAGTTGCATGTGCATGACTTTTCTGTGGGGATCTGCCAAGAACATGTTAGAGTGAGGAACATTTGGAAGATGGAGAAACAGCTGATTTGGGGGTGGTGGTACTTGCACAGCTTTGGGAAGAAGTGCGAAGTCTATGTTTTGTGATGCCTGAGATGACGTCCAGGTAAATGAATATCCTCTCATTTGGGGAACCTGTGGTTTATACTTATTTCTGGTCTCAAGTATGATGGGCAGGTACAATGACATGAGATCATCTCAGCTTGCATGCAGCTTGCATACTAGGAAACAGGAATGCTTTGTACCCATGGTAGCTGGGTGATGTGACAAGCTTAATTAGCACTCATTGGAATCAGTATGGTAGCAGTCTGAGAAATGCTGTGTCTTCCTTATAATATGACAGGTTATGGTTTTGCTGTGCGTGCTTCAGCTGTGAGCAGATGTTCACTCTGCCTACCCTGAGTCCTCTTGATGCCAAAGATCTCCTCCCTTTGGCTCTGCCAGCAGAAGGCATGAGTCACGGCTCTCAAACCTGCATCCCTGCAAAATTGGGCGGGGGGAACAAAGCAGAGCGGGTTTTGATTTGCAGTCTCTAGCTTCATGCTTTCATTTCAGCAACCATTGGGTTTATTTAGTGGAATAGATACCCCAGCTAAAAAAATCTTGGAGTGGAATATTTGAATTAAGTGAGCACATGGTGTCAAAGCACTGCCTTGCATGGGAAAAATGCCTCCCTTTTCCCCCTTGCTGTGGGGAAATGAAGAGTTGAAGGGGTTTTTGATCTGGTCTTTTTGTTCAAAAAAGGAAACCTACCCACTTTCTTCAAATTGGGCAGCATTTTCTGAGTTTGGAGAGCAACTCGGGGTGCTCTGAAATAGCAATCTGAACATGGACTGAGATGCAGCAACTCTGTGTAACAGCCAAAGTAGCTTTGGGAGTAGCTTTGAAGTCCCCTGTGCCTGAGGCCATGATACCTCATAACATGGCGTTTTATCAAATAACTTGTAGGTCTCTTTTCACTACTACTGCTGGATTTGATGAGATAGGATGTCTGGGTGCTTTGGCTAGAACCGTGGTTTGTATTGGGTGTCATAAAAAAGGTATGCATGATTTCAGGCTCTCCTCCCCTTATGGGTCTCTCATCTCCTCTACTTTAATGAAAGTAATAATAATTACAACAATAAGATGATATGCATTATCTTAAGTGCCTGTACACTGAGTGGTAAGCCAGGAGTCTTTGTGTCCCCCTGAGAGCTCTTCTGTCAACTGCTCTTAATATTTCTGTGGTCTTTGCAACTCTTATGGTTAGCAAACCTCCACGAGGGGGAAACTCCTCCAGCTACATGTAGAAAATACGACCAAGAAGCTGAACAAGATCACATTAGGTGGAGTCTGTGGACATAGGGCCCTGGATGGATGCTAGGCGGACGGCACGAATCTCCTCCTCCTCGCTTTTGAGAACAACTGTGTTCGATTACATGTTGCACAAACTCATTCTGTTTTGGTTTTCCCCTCCAAAGGCTAGGGCAGATGTTGTATTATAAGGCTGAGGTGGGGTTCCAGCTAACAACCCTGCACTGCATTTCAGGTCTAAATCTCCCACTTTTTGACACTTCTTTTGAGAATGGGCAGGCAGCTGAACAAAAGGGAATTAAAGCTGTTGGACATATTTGTTACCTGTCAAACACCCTATGCTTTGCACCTATGGACTTGTATTTTGCAGAAGCAAAGGCAGTTTGAAAGAAGTGGGATATGGGACCAAAATGGGATACGGGACCAAGGGACACAGAACCTCTGAGTTAACTGTGAGAGACAGGATGGAAACCAATGGAGCTCTGTGGCATCTCCATGGGAAGTGCAGCAGGAGAGACAAGAGTATTGCAGGGTAGTGATATGTGTTTGCCTTCAGAAAAAAAAAAAGTCTCCTAGCTGCAGGAGTACAGACTTTGTGCTGTATTCATGGGAGTCCTTTGAGAAAGCAAAGCACGTGTGCTGGCTATTTCCTCAAAGAAAATATTCTTTGTGAAAGCTAATAATTTTAGCAGGGATTCCTTTCTTCCTCTTGAGGAGAGTTAAATGAAGTTATGGGTCAGTAAGAGGGCATCTGTACAATACAGAGGAAGAATTTCCAAAGCTTGAATATAGTCCCTTCATTTGGAGAAGACCTGGTCAAATTGGCTTTCTAAAACATTTTCTTTATTAAAGATTTTATGGGTGCTTTTTGCTGGTTTGCTGAGGCTGTTAAGCCACTCTGAGTTCGTGGGACTCAATAGATGGAACAGATAGAAAGCTTAGGAAAGTTTTAACAATTTTCCTTCCACGAAGGTGAAGTTCCCAGTAGTCTCTACCATACTTGTGCAGATTTTTTCAGACAAATATTGTGTAACTTCTAGCTGTGTGTGGCATTGTTCCTCCTTGCAGCTGATAAAAGAGCATTGCCATCTAGGGTCATGAAATGCCAGGACATGTCCGGTATGCCACAGCCCTTCTGCATTTATATTCTCAAGCCCACCCAAATCCCTTTTCTTCTGAGATAAGAGATTGGAAGCTCTCTGAGCAACTTCACTGATAACATTCAGACCTCCTGTGTGTAGGAACTGGACAACCAATAGCTCTCTTTTGGGCCGTAATTTCCTCACTCAGAAATCATTTTAATCAGAATCGAAGCTCGATGAGGACTGTAGAGTCACAAGTGAAATTAATAACTGGCTGTTGAGTTTGTGGTTCTCTTGAATGAGGGAACCCTTGGAAAGGTGTTGGGTAAAAAACTGACTTATGATGGGAGAGCAGGGGCCATAAGTTGAAACTAATCTTAATGAAAAAGGGTATCCAACAATCAGCTGCAGGGCTGTTAAGTCTGCCTGCTCAAATCTCCACTGGACCATGCTTCTTTGCATCCTGATCTTGAAAGCCCGATTTCCTAAGAGATTGCATGATTATGATTTTTTAATCTAAAATGTATGGCTGAAAGAAAAAGTATTTTAAAAAAGCCTGGCAATGCAAATGAGATCACTGAGCGGTTTTCTGGAAATGCCGTACATTGTGTTGCCCAAAACTTGGCATTTATGGAAGTGACCAGCGGGGAGGAAATAGAATTGTTCTCATGGCCGCTGTCAACTTGGATCATCAAGTCACACCGCAGATTTGGCATCTCTGATGGAAAAGAGAGGCTTTCCAGTCCGGTACAATCCCGCTTCACAGCGTCAGTCGTTGCGTAGGTTGGGGTCGGTGAGGATTGACAACTGGGTGGGACAGCATTGTATAAGTCTGGTGCTTTCTTGTCTCAGATTAATGATCTTCAAATCTGGTTTTCAGGGACACAGACTCACTCACACGTAAATAAAAAACAGAGGGAAGCTTTTAAGACTCAGATGCTTGCTATTCCAAGCAACAGTTAATGCAATGCCTTGCTAAGGCATCCCATTGACTGAAAACATAGCGGTCCTTTCGTGCCTTACCTTTTCCCTAGGATATCTCTTTGAAGGGATTCAAAGCTGCTTTTAACACTGAGATCTTGATCTCGGTTTCCTAGCTTTGACTAAAAATTTAGCCTCCCTTTAGCAGGCTCCTGCAAAAGACAGGTGCCTCTGGAAGGTGGTACAGCCTACTCAAGGTCTGAATCAACCCCTGGAGGGGTCTCTCATTCGACAGATGAAATCAAAGGCAGTTTTGTTTACTTAACTTAGCTGCTGTAGAGAAGTACCCACATCTGGAGATGGTGGACCCAGCATCAACTTCATGCAGGTCTGAGTAGTTGTGGTCCAGGAGGACGCACTCATGTGGAGATGCAGCAGACTGAAGCTTGTCCAGCCTTGTGAAGAAGGTGAAGTTGCTGTCATGTGGCCCCTCTTGTGTTTGATATTTCATGAGCCTTTGTTGGAACAACCCCACCTGGTCTGGTCAGACTGTGCCAGCGCCACGGGCCAAGATTCAAAAAAGTTGTTGTTTCCAATTTAAAAAAAACACATATTACAGCTATAGAAACTAAGAAGCCCACATCTTGGCAGGGGATGGGCTTGAACACCATTTCAATGCAGTAACAGCATTGAAGTCCCATACTGTTCCCATTGAAGTTGGTGGCAAAGCTCCCATTGACCTCAGTGGGAGTAGGATCAGGCCCCCGTACGTAAACACAGTTGGGATTGATCCATTAGGGCTTTACTCCTAGTTTGGGGTCCGTGGATATCAGCGGTGCTTCCACTGAGGCAATCTTGGTGGAGCGGTGGCGTGGGTCAGGACCGGAATTGCATCTAATCAGTGCCCCATGGCTCTCTGTGCATTTATCAAATGGAATTTCAGGCTGAAAACAAAGGGATTGAAAGGTTGAAAAACAATGAAGGAATGTGCACTTGGCAGCTCTGCTAACCAGATGTTTGTTTCTTTTTCCTTGTTCTTAACAATGACTAAAAAACTCGTGAACAGTCTCAAGCCCAGTGCAAGGTCAGCCTGAAACTAGGTAAGAGGTGTCGCAACAAGGCGGAACGAACATCTGGGAATGGAAAATGCTAATTTATACCAGGATCCAGTACTGCAGCTCAGAAAACACGGCTGAACCTTCAGAAGGCTGGGTACATGTGTGCTTTCCCTTCCTACAGCAAGCCCCATCAGTCGTGCGAAGCTTTTGCGGAAATTCGCAATATTCCCTTTGTGCTGTTGTGTGAACTGCTTCCAAGAGCAGTTGAGCTGTTGTGCTGAAGTCAAAGCAGAAAGAAGCCAATGTTAAAACGAATATATACATACATATAAATATATGCATCCATTTCCTGGAAAATGCATACCTAAATAGTGGAGCAGCAAGTTGTACGTTGTACTTCGGGGAGATTTTGAGGGAGAGAATAGCCTTTATAGAGTTAGTCTAATTAAAAAGAGTTTTTCATTATGCTGCAAAAGGTGCCTATCTGAAGAATCCCCAGTTGGTTTTGACAAAATCAGTCCAAAAAGGGAAAATTACTGGGTGGGAAGCAGCAATATAATGCCCTGAGGCTGCAGAGCAGTAAATTGAATCTCTGGCCTCTCTGCTGTGTCACCCCTGACAATATGCACTTCTTCAGCAGCATCTCCTCAAGACTGTTCCCAGAACCAACATCCTTTTGCCTTGTTTCTCAGAAAAACACCTCATTAATCACTTTGGAGAACATCACAGAGAAGTAGATAAATTTAAAAAAAAAAAAAAAAAGAAGAAGAAAAAAAGAAAAAGGTTATTAATTCTTATTACTAGGGAAACTAAGCCAGAGAGGTAGAAGTGACTCATTCATTACTTACTTGTTCATTAATGATGGGATTAAGAGTTGAGCTCTTGTTATCTGACCAACTGGCTTTTTTTTGGATCACATCTGTCTAGTAGTAACTCCTCAGCCAGACAACACGTTTGGCCAGGAGGCAGCATTTTACTAAACTGGTGTGCTTGTGATTGCATGACCTTACTCTTGCTTGAATCAATGTGGCAAAAAAATAATCTTTTAACAACTGGTTCTGTTGGGTATGACCATTTCCAGGGAAAAAAGAAATCAAATATATTTATGTTCAATTTATATCGAAGTGCTTCCTTGGGCTGCATAGGCAGTATGTGACAGTAAATCAGTTTAATTGGCTTAGATTTGTAAGAAAGTAGTACTATCAACACCATTAGGATTAGGGCCAGCAGCTGTTCATGAGTACAACTCACAAAACTTGTTCAGCTCGATGCATGTAAGCATCACATTAGCTAATCTGTGTGTAAAACTGGACTGCACTGCCTGAGGAGGCTAACCCCGGACAAAATTAAGCTGTAGTCCCCAGAAAAATATGCTATTAGGGCAGTTTCAAAGTGGCAGGAGCCTGAATAAGGTCAGTGAGGCTGCTCTAACAATAGCAACAATCCCAGCAGCTCTTAGGAGGAAGGACAGGAGGAAACTATTTTATTAAGCAGTTTCTTCCTGAACATCTAGTAGCTTGCAGGTCTGCTTAGGTTTTCCAGCTGGGAAAACCTGCTCTCCACAGGTATTGGAGCTCTCACAATGAAAAGTTTCCTATCAGCCCTCTCATCTGCTTTCCCTGCCTTACCAACAGCTGAATGGCCTCTTAAACTCAGCCTTCACCCGTTTCTGAATTGACTCCTCTCTGTCTTATACCCTCAGTGTAACAGGTATGTGGAGCAGCATGGACTTTCCTAATGCCACTCACTGGGCTCAGGGACATAATTAACATGCTCAGCAAAGAGCAGCTATTATCTGGACCACCTCAATATGTAGAGGAATAACAGAAAAAAATCCTTCTGAAAGAGCTCCTGTGCAAGAGTCTAAGTTGTTCCATTTTCGTTTGTGATCCAGCATGGATGTTGGATGTGCCTCCACACCTGGAAAAGCACTTCCATGATCTGTTGTGATGTGCCCAAGCCTGTCCATCCTTCTCCTGGCTGAAGCAGCATGTTTCCTCAGCCTGCCAGCGCTGCCTCATGTCCTCAGGCAAGACAGACCCTCAAGCAAGCACATTTAGTGCACTTTGAAAGGGATCTCTCTCTCACAATTAGAGCACCTTGCCATCCGAGCTGGATGTCATGATGCTGTAATGTGTGGGAGAGGTGCAAGCTCTTTTTTGTTCTGTGTTTGGGAGAAACACTCACCAATGCTGAGGCTATAATCCTTCCTTCTCCTTCTGCTCCCCAGATCTCTGGCTCTTTTCAGAACCACATTGAAAAGAAATCTCTGTTTGTTTATGGAGTTTCTGGGAGTCTCAAGTTTGTTTTCCTCTCTCCTGCCTCCTGCCAACACTGGAAGTGCCAAAACATAAAAGAGAGGCATTTCTCTTGGAGTGGCCGTCCATGGTTGGAAGAAGGAGTGCCAGAAATCTAAGGAGTAAGTCTGCTCCTGATCTTCCCAGCACAGTCTTGCAGAGTGGAGGGATGGGGAGAGTTCAGCAAAGCATCTGGGCTGCTGGATGCCAACACAGCCTGCATTCCAGCTGGGGATGTGTCATTACTCCTTTCGATAAGGACAGTGGCACGCAAATTTGAGGCCAGAGGAAGGACTGCTGAACGTTCCAGAGGTGGTAGCATCTGCTTGCAGATTTTCTGTGCATGAAAGCAATGGTTCACTGCGTATTTAGTGCAGATGTTAAAGCCAAAGCTTCCAGATCCACATTTCAAGCTGCATCAGTAGCACAGCGAGCCTCAGCAATGGGCTGCCTTTTTGCTACAATGTGAGGTCTTAACCAAGCCCCCTTCTGCCACTTGACTAGCATGTTTCACCATACCCAAAGCCTGCTTTGAAAGCAAAGCTTCACTCCCCCTTTGAAGATCTGAGAAATAGGAATGACCCAGAAAAAGAGGTTGATTCTGTCTTAATGGGCTTCCCTTGTAGAGTTAAGACTCCCTGTTTCTGAAGAGATGTTGGTGGGACATCCAAGGAAAGGCATTAAGTTCTTCCATGAGACTTGTGTCCAAGGTGATGTTGTGCTGAAGTACCAAAGTTCCCATCAGGGAGGTGTAATACAGGGTAGAACTGAGTTTTCTTGCAGTCCAATGTAAATGGCTGCAGGAGGCCTTGGATTTTAACCTGGGGCTCATGGGTGGGATAAGCTTGAATTAAATGTCTCACATGCCAAAAAGCAGACTTCTGCTCTTGCTTTGAAGTCTATGTTACTCTGGTGAGAGGGAAGAGTACTGTGCAGATGGAGGAGCTTCCACCTCCGCATCAAGGTCATCTGTGAACAAAGAGATCCTGGGCACGAAAAAATCTGCCGGCCACCAAAGACTTAAAAGGATCAAAAAAGAGATGAGATATTATCAGTACATTGATTAGGTATCCAAGAGGGAAGACACTGGGGAGACTCTGTAAACTGGTGGCAACACAGGGTGGCATGGTCTTCCCATGTTCACCAGTTGCTGAGACGTGTAGCTGAAGACAGCCAGGAGTTGAATGAATTTATAACTCTGTGTGCATCTTTACTTGATCTCACTCTATTTCCTGTTGCTATTATCTCATTCCGTGGCTTTCTTTGGCTGCAGTCCCAGCACAATTCTTCTGAAGAGGTCTTTACGTAAGCTGAGAAAGGGACACTGTCCTTAAAGATAGGTGTTTGGAGGGATTTTCTCTATGTGTTGTTCCCTTAGAGCATTAAGATCTGCCAGGATTGGACTTTTGCCTGACTTTCTTCCTCTGCTATCCAACCCTCGTGCTACCTGCCCTGCCAGAGAAACAGACTGTTATCTTTAAGCTATCATTCAGAAGACTTAGAAAGTCATGGGTCAAGAACTAGATCACCTTCTTTTCTTAACCAGTACACATGTAACTTCACTGAGCTGTCCCCCTGCATGCTTGCAACCCTGTCCTGGTTGTGGAAGAAGTAGGGTGAAAAGTTCAGCAAACCACAATCCATTTTACAGCAGATCTGCAAAACACAAATATTAATACCAATAAAACACAAAGGGGATGATGGTGGTATTCAGTTGCCAGTGGCTGATAGACCTCCAAATAGTTAAATGGGGAGCTAAGGTTTTTAATCCACAAATAATAAACTATCTTACCTCTAGCATCAGAAGAATACTGGTTTGGTTTTTTTAAACTGGATTATCCCTCCAGAAAACCTTGACTCTGCTGAGCTTTCCTGTAAACCATCAGTCTGGATATATTTTATGATGTGATTTATAAAGAGTTTGTTTCTTAAGACTCAAAGCAATATTGCTATAAAAGTATAAAAGATGCATGTTTTGGTAGTGGATGAATGCCATTGCCCCTTTTCCCCAGCTGGGAACCTGCTGAGTGGGTTACCATCACTTGGAAAGATTAATTCTTCATGTGTGGGCATTCAGTGGCAGCCTTGAAGCAGTGCAGATTTCAATGCCATCTTTCTGGTCACGAGCAACACTATAGCAGCTACTTAAGCTAAAAGATTAATTAACAAGTTGGAAGACAAGGGGAATATCCTTCCTTGGAGTTCCAGCACCAGTTTTGCTAATTCTTTTTTCTGCAGGCGTTTTCACATCACTTTTGCAGCACAGTTTTAATGTTGCTGTTCTCTGTTCAAGTCATGGAATAGATTAGATAATCCCTAGGCCTTTTCTACCTCTAACAGTTGTGGTTCTGGTTAAATAGCTGTCAAGTTCTGAATTTAAAAGAGCAGAACAAGCCAAGGCTTTTGAGGTTCTGCTGGGAGGATTACAACTTGTAACACATCCCATAGCCTTCCAAAAGTGCCTGCATTTTCGAGTTTCTGGGCAAAAACTGTTATTCTGCTTTCTGCACAACTTCTTTGTAGTTCACCACACGATCCAACTTTTCTTTCGGCATGAAGATACTGCTATCCTACTAAGGCTGACTTCAGTTGAAATCTACCCTCCCTTTCATTGTTTATGACTGAAGATGTTTGCTTATTGCTGAAGCAAAACAAATTTCCTTACAATAAAATATTGCAGCTGCCAACTCACTTTTAAATGCAACTCTTGGAATTTACAGGAAAGTAAAAGGTCCCAGAAAAATGAATTGCTGTCTTGTAACCTTGCCAAGTATACATAAAACAGCTGATAGGTCTTTGGCGTACTTGCTTTTATTGTCATCTATAAGCTGCACATAAATATTGTATCTCAGATGGTGCAGTTTAGGGCTGTGGAGTTTTCAAAGTAGGCTAAGGAGCTTTTCACCTCCAAATCATTTCTCTGAACATGGCTGGCTGCTGCTTTTTGTAATGAGTCATCACAGCGGAGAAGCAACTGATTTGTGGTCTTAATCAAAATGCCAAGGAATTGCCAGGGCATGAGATGCACATCAGCATAGCATCACTGGATTCAACAGTGTTGGCCCAACATAGCCAGAGAATCTGATCTTTCACTCAGAGGGGCTTTCTTGGTGGATATGCTGTGGGGAGGCACATGTTCCCTTCCCGTGGCCTCCAAGAGGTGGCTTATTTTGGTCTCTGAGAACCAAGAGGGGCTCAAGTAATAGCCAACAGAGCATTGCAAAGCAGCAAGAAGTCATGTCAAGATGGTGCTGTTTGGTATTACAACACAAATGTGACTTCTCAGAGGTCTTGCCATTGGCTGAGTGTTGAAGTTTTTATTATCTGGGCCTCTCTTCCTGTCCTGGTGCTGGTTGCTTATAGCACTTGAATTTCAGCCTTGTCCTTTTGAGAGCATCCTCTATGCTATTAGATCTTTACACAGCTTTATTGGCACTGGTTGCTCCTCCTTTTGTATATCATCTCTGGTGTTAGAGCCCAGCTGCATTAGGTGCAGTATAAACACTCCACCAATGCCCAAGGTGTGCGTTTGCCTTCCTTGGGAAGGAGAAGGTGACAGAAAATTCACCTCTCGGAGAAAAAGGGTCTCTCTTCTGAGAGAAGGAACATGGTATCTTTGTAGGTTTGAGCTTGGAAGCAACTGGTGACTGTGAACTCAGCAGAAATAAGATGGGTTACCCTATCACAGGTGAGTGGCTTTAGCAAGCTGTTGCAGTCAAATCCTTTTCTTCCATAAGGAAAGAAGAATTGAAGAATTGAAGAATTCAGTGGTGAGGCTTGGTCTTTGAAATTGTGCATGTCTGGGGGAAGGCTTATTAACTTGACATCTGGATTTGAGTTTGTTAATGCACCAGAGTCTGTAGCCAAAGAGTGTGGATTTGGGGAAAGGATAGGTTGCTGGTTTTGTGTTAGCTATATGCCATATTAATTTATATGGAAAATATGAATATTAATTATAATGTTTGTATTATATTCTGCTTCTTTAGCTTATATTCTTCTTTAGCTCTGTTGTGGGCAGTTTGTTGCCTGCCACTCTAACCACATGCTGCTTGCCTCCAATGTGACTACTTTCCAGTAAGCAGCTTGTGTCTATAGTGAAATCGGGGCTCTGCATGTATTTTTTCTGTTTCCTAGGCACTCACAGTGCAACATGTTTGGGAACAATGCGGGAAAGAGAATGGTGTCATGACAGCACATACCATATGTTTTCCTTAGTTTCTAGATCATCTAACCTTGCAAAAAGCCATGCTCTGGGTGAACCTTGGACAATCTGGACCATGTTTCTATGCCAGCCATAAAAGTCCATTAGACTGGCTTTGGCTGCAAATAGGAGTAGTTCAGGACACTTCGTGTAACACAGGAAATGGGTTTGGGAGATGCTGGTGCGTAAATTTTATGGTGGACTTGTGAGATGTTCACAACACTTCTCTCTCATTTTTCCATCACTTAACTGTAACGATTAAAATTCTGAATCTTCACCTAAAGCATACCTGGATTTTTCACTCAAAGCAAGAATCTGGCTTCCTAGTTTTGGGCAAAATCCCAGGATCTTCCTCAAACTTAAAGTTTTAAAAGGGGGTGGATATCCTAGCTAATTCTGCAAGTACACCTACATTTTACAAATCTATGAAACTACGGGACCTATTCTATGAAACTGGGACCCTCTTTTGTGTCCCAAAGGATCCTAAGAAGGGAAAATGCAGACTTTCCAAACTTCTGATGTGAGTAAAATTGCATTCTTGTTACTCAGAAGAAATATAATTTATAAATTGGAAGTTAAGCTGTAAGTATCCCAACATTTTGGGATTATATAGGCAGCAGAAACAATTAACTTTGAAACAGCTTACAGAGAGCTGAACAAATTGCCATGTTTCTCCAACAGCTAGTTTGCATGCAGCTTCTCTGGAGTTTTAATAACACAGAGAATGCATATGTAGCTTTGCTGCAATGTCCCCTCATGACTCCTAATCTCCAGAAGTGTTTGGCTTCTGTTTAACTCTTTTCCTGCTGAAACCAATGGCAGCATGAAGCTGCTTCTACCCTGCATTTCCTTGCTTATATTTTGATCATTTTGTTGTTATTGACTTTAAGGAATTATGCTGATTTGTTGCTTGGTCAAAAAAGATTTGGTTTCTTCCTTCATACTTTTTTCAGCAATCCACGTGCATCACAGGGGTGGAGGAGAAATAATTGGCCTATAAGTTTGCACAGCTCAGGGAAAACATACAATTAGCATTGCTGCAAATTGCTCCCGGATGAAATTGGTGACTTGAAAAGTAGAAAAGCCAAAGAGCCCTTGAAGTTTGAAAATTTCCCTGTTCACCTTAGGATGTTTATGATCTTAAGACATCAGCTGTATCTCTGGGTCTCATTTTCATAATGAAGTATCTCTTGAGATTTCTTTCACCAGCATTGTCAGTGTTAGCGTGGGAGACATCAAAGCAAAGCGAGATAACTGGCAACTGGCATGGCAGCTTAGGGTAAAAGGTGAATGCTTTGTGAAACCATGCCTGCAGGCTGTATATTCCACATCAAATGCAGGCTTTCCCAAGCTTTAAAACCAGAGCACCATAAAACTCTAGGTGACTCCCTTAATGGGTTTAAAAATAATTCTCCCAAGCTTGCTCCCTGTTGTTCACATAGCCTCTCACCTGCGATAGAGAGCAGTAGCAGGCTGCAACGAAGGGGTGAGAGGGGAGAGAAGACACAGAGCAGGAAGGAGGCAGAGGCAGCTGGTAGTCTTGCGGGATAACATAACTGCTCTGGCGCTCCCCAGGGCCAGGGGCCAGGTGCAAGGGTGGATGTTCAAAGGAGGCTGAGGACGGAGGTGCCCAAATCTCACATAAACTCATTTCAAATTGGGCAGTTACTTGCCTTAGGCTTTCATGCTTTGTAGTAATTACTGGGGGGGTGAGAGGGGGAGTGTGCATATCTCAGGCTTTAAAGGGTGAGATGGTATTTTGACCATCTCTCTCCCTCTTGTGCAGCTTGGTGTGCCTAGTTCTTTCCTTTACAATCCTGATCTTGTTCCATGTGTAAAGTCCGAAGCAGTTCAATTGGCAACGATCATGCAAGAGGGGAGCAGTTCATTTGAGACACAGAGCCAGTTTGAACAGAGACTTTTGTGCCCCAACATCATGGGGAGATTCCAACCCTGACCTGAATAAACCATTCCCTAACCTTGACCTGTTCCCTCGTGTCACCCAAGAACAGTTGAAATAACCCTTGTTCTCAACAAATGCTACCAAAATTCTCCCAAGAACAACAACCATGGTGAGCCGAGACATGGTATTTCTAACAGAAACTGAGATCTGGAGAAACTGAGGACCTATTCACAGCTGGAGTGGGCTACCAGGCAAGATGTACCTGAATCCTTGCACCAGCGAAAAACATCTCAAAGTATAACTTTTTTTTCCTCCTTTAATTTTTTCTCTCTCACCAATTGTCGTGGTTTGGCCTCAGCCAGCAACAAAGACCATGCAGCTGCTCGCGCAACTCCCACAGTCATGGAAAAAGAAATTGACAGGGCAAAACTCGTGGGTTAAAATAATGCAATTTAACAGAACAGCAAAAGGAAAGATGAAAATGCGATTACAGTACCGCCACAAAGCACACCGAGCAGCCCACGAGCAGCCCACCCCCAAGTGGTGACTGCTCTCCTCGCCCCGGCTAGCTCCTCTTATAGCTCAGGCATGGGTCACTTGGTATGGAATACCTGCCTCCTGCCAGCTCCTTGGGGAAATTAACCCCATCCCTGCTGGAACCAGGACATTATCCACCCCTTATTCCATACCGTCTGTGTCATGCCCAGATCTTACAGTTCCCATAGTCTGTGGGCCATCCCTGCAAAATGTCCATTGAACTCACTTAAAATGTCCATTGAACTCACTTAGTCCATGATGGTAGGCTCCATCTGTGAGAACAGTCTCTCAGGTCACATGAAATGCTGTGTGGTGCTGGACGGGTGCATACTGTATTTGAAGCTCATGGCTGGTGTACCTGATGCAGTCTATGCCCACGGTCCACAAGTTGAAGATGTTTATCTCAAGGAGATGCTGGATGCCAGCTGCTGAGGCTGGTGTACCTGATGCGGTTCATACCCATGGTCTGCAGTTTGAAGATGTCGATCTCAAGGAAGTTGCTGGATGCCAGCTGCTGAGGCTGGTGTACCTGATGC
>NW_009646657.1:739378-760800 GCF_000708025.1 Charadrius vociferus
GGAGTAGCCACATTGTCTGCCACCGGGGTCGGAGTAGCCACATTGTCTGCCACTGGAGTCGGAGTAGCCACATTGTCTGCCACCGGGGTCGGAGTAGCCACATTGTCTGCCACTGGAGTCGGAGTAGCCACATTGTCTGCCACCGGGGTCGGAGTAGCCACATTGTCTGCCAAGCTGGCTTCCCTCTCTTTCCCCTGAGGGTCCTGCATAGTACTAAGCAGTGTTCAGTAGATACTGGCCAGGGCCCAGCACAGTGCCATAAGTTGTGCCTCTCTGGAGTAGCCACAGCATTTTGCTTTCAAATACTCTATTACTTTATCAGGGTCCTGTAGTTGTTCGAGGGTGAAGTCCCACACCATTGGAGGTGAGAAATTCTCTAGATACCTGCCCATATTCTCCCACATGCCATGCCACCCCTGACTATCCAGCCTTGGGGCAGATCTCTGGGTGGTAGTCTTAAACAGTTGTTTAACCCTAAACAAGATCTGAAAAACATTCAGGAGGCATAGCAATAGAAACATGCTGGTTTGAGCATCCCAAGGATATTCAGAATTCTCAAGAGGTGTCATACCTGGCCCAAAGGAGAAAAGGGAGGCAAAAGAGCTGGGGAAAGTATCTCCCCGTTTCTCCCATAGATTGGGTGTGATTATTAATAACTTCTGAGAGATGGTAACCAAGGTATGGACAAGACAGTAATACTGCATAGACACCCCAACAAAGCCACTTCAATAGTGATGTTAGCATATCATAAGCTGATATTGCTCATGACAACAAAATTATAGCCCTGATCCCTCTCCCCGAGATAACAAACAGCATCACAGGGAGTACATAGAGCATATAAGAATTTGAAAAACACAAACACTCAAACAAATGAAGTAACATTGTAACCAGCAACTATCTAACCAATATGGGAAATGGATACAAGAAATTTGTTATTGCAACCCTTCGAGCCCCACATTGAGCGTCAAAAAGGACCGTCGTGGTTTGGCCTCAGCCAGCAACAAAGAACCACGCAGCCGCTCGCGCAACTCCCACAGTCGTGGAAAAAGAAATTGACAGGGCAAAACTCGTGGGTTAAAATAATGCAATTTAACAGAACAGCAAAAGGAAAGATGAAAATGCGATTACAGTACCGCCGCACAGCGCACCGACTGGACCCGCACCACCGCAGCCCACCCCCGAGTGGCTACTGCTCTCCTCTTACTGCTAGCTCCTCTTCTAGCCCGGGCGTGGGTCACTTGGTATGGAATACCTGCCCCCTGCCGGCTCCTGGGGAGATTAACCCCATCCCTGCCGGAACCAGGACACCAATGAATTCATCTCATGGTTGTTGGAGCTATTTCATGGCACAATTTTTTTCTTTTGTGGTTGAGTTGTTCCCCCCTTACTCAAAGCAGGGATGACCATCACAGTTAGTTTCCATACAATCTGATGCCAGGTCTTGCTGTCTTCTAGCATAAAGTCTTGCCACCAGCTGCCTCAGGCATGTCCCAATCAAAGGAGTGACATGAATGCTTCCCTGCCAAATAGCAATTGATTCTCTGCTGCCCACAGGCTCCTCTGCTTAGGACCACTTTGCAGGCAGAAGATTACGTGTCTCTGGGGAATGAGGGAGAGAAGGAGTTCGCAAGGTCTGAAGTGGTGTGGTGAGTGGGGGTTGGACTAGATGATCGCCAGAGGTCCCCTCCAACCTTGACCATTCTGTGATTCTGTGAGCACTGGCAGGATGGGACTGACTCTGTGGCACTCTGGGAATAGATGAATTAGGAAACCTTCATTTCATTTCCCCAGCAAATACTCATTCTGAAGAAAAGGGTTTATGAGCTGAGTCGTTTTGGAGGTGTGAGCAAGCAAACACTGAGTACAACAGGTCCTGGACACTTGGCGAGTTGGAAGTGATGCCAATGACAGGGAGCCAGTGCCAGGCTTTACTGGTAATTGCAGCAAGAAGGTGCCTGGTATCCATGGCTCTGCAGAAAAAAAAAGAGCACGGTGTAATTGGCATGAGGGAGCACGTGTGAAAACCCCAAAGGCATTATCCTAAAACCTCCATGGCCATTTAAAAATCAAATCCCAACCACCCTCAGAAGCATTTCTCCCCTTGCAGCACTGCTCAGGGCTTCCTTGGGTGGGAATAGATGCATTAGGTCCTGCCATTCTCTCCTTCCATGAATGTCTAATTGGGACTTTTTGGATCAGCCAAACCACGAAGGAGAAATTTACTGGACACTCTGCCTAGGAAATGAGAAGTGTGCCCCTGCAAGATGGGTCTGGTCTGCCCCAGTCCACAGCTCTGGGAACAAGGGCAGAAGAGGAAGGAGCTTTTGCAAAGCACATAAAAATTGTCATCTTGAGATGTCAGCCACTGTGGGGCTGCATGTGTTTTTCCAAAAAAACTGACAAGAGGTGATTTTTTTTTCATTATTTCTAGGCTGTTGGAGTTGTTAAGCTGAATGTCGTGTGCAAGAGGTAAGGCACTGTCTTGAAGCACGTGGGAGGCACTTAAAAGGTCATTATAGGGAGCAACAGCCCATGTGTAAGGCCAGGAATCTGGCCCCAAAGAGAACACTGTCCACTGACATCATTACTCAAAGGCAATGACCAGGACAGCTTTCTTAGACTTGACTGTCTTGTGCTGCAATGTGATACTATGCAATGCTGCAATAAGGGTCTATGACTGCAAATGGATGTGAGTGGAGGACCACAGTCTCCTCTTTCTGAGAGCAAGCAAGGAAGACACTTGGAGGTGTCTGATAGTTGTAGAGACCTCTTCCCATACGATCTCAGCGGGTGCTGGATCTGTGTAGCAGAGGTTGAAAGACTGCTCAAGGTCACAGCAGAAGTTTGGGGCTGGGTCTTGGACTGCCCCATTACAAAACTACTTGGACCTGTGTCTTCTCAGGTTGTTGGGAGGGAGGGTCAAAGCTGCTAACACCTCTCACTCCTTTCCTTGAAGCAGGTTTGGTCTGTACAGCAGATGTATGACCCTGGGCTTTGAGAAATATCCTCTCTTCATCCCGTAAGTGGTATGCAGCATCAGTTAATCATCTTCAAATCCTGCCATTTTCTTCCTCTACTTCACAGTCCTCAAAGGGATTTTGAAAGCCTGTGGGAATAGCCCCATATTGGTACAGTTCTGCCCCTAAAAATGCATGACGGCATGTCATGTTTTAGGAACAACGGGTTTGGATGTGTGGAAGGCCCCTGCCTTCAGTCTTCTGGGTGGACCTCTCCTCTGGGAGAGGGAGAGGACCAGACCACAACAAAGAACCTGAGGACAGCATCATGCCTCCTCTGGGCAATAGCGGTTTTGTCCTACGGAGCTAGTAGTATGAGAGGTGCCAATGGAGGCTCCAAATTCATGTGGTGTTGGTGATATGAGCTTCTAGCACGCTATGGCTTTTACTTACTAAATTCCTCTTCCCCCACCCCAAAGGAAACTTAGGAAACTGTTTAAATTTTTGTAGGTGAAGTCAAGCATTCAAATGTTAGGAAATGTCAGATTTATAGTTACCACTGTAATCTTGCACATATGCTTTGATACAGCCTTTAGTAACCTGACTCCCTAAGTTTCCCAAAAAGACTGCATAGGGATACAACTTACGGCTGCCCAGATAAGCTTGGATTAGGCATTTTCACCTAACTCTCCCACTTACGCTGCTCTTTGATATTGTGTGATATAAGCATGCGTATGAGGCAGACAGCAGTGTTTTGTGTTTCTTGTGCAGGGTAGCTCAGGGTGGTACAAGGTGACCACAGGTCACCCTGGTGTTTTTTAGGGCACTTTAGGGTGACTTTTAAGATGCTGCACCCAAGACTTGACCCTGATCATCTCCAGTCCCAAAGCAATTAAATTTAGTAGGTTTCCTGCTGCAGTGGTTTTACTTTTGCAGGCAGCTTTGAAATGTGGTGGCATCTGACCTCCGCTGAAACCAAAGGCATGAATCCACCAACCTCTGAGCATTGCCTGTAGTATCTTCTCTGGAAATCCCCAGAGATGCATTCCCCACTGAGCCCATGTGTGTTTGTTACAGTATAATAGAAAGCAAAATATTTTTTCTGAGAGGATGGAGTTAGTAGCTTGTGCGTTCATGACTCTGCTTGTTTAGGAAGTCATATCATATATATGACTTAACTACAGAGTCCAGCACATTGTAAGCAAGTTTTGATTGAGATAAGCAAGCCATGAGAGTGCAGCTTTGTCCTGGTTTGAGGTAAAACAGAGTCTGGATGGGAAGGCATGTTGGACTGGGAAATTAAGTTACTGGCTGGGAAATTCCACCTGAGTTTTGGTTTCTGGTTTCAGAATAACAGTGAGACCTGTCCATGTCTCCCTGTTCATGGTGTGTGTGTCTTGAGCCTGTCTGAAGTTGGAACAAAAGAGATTTGATGGAATAAGCACAGCTATTTACTCAAAGTATGCAAGTCAGCCATGGGCAGGTCTGGTGCCACAGGCAAGCGTGGCCAGGAGGAGCAGGGAAATAAAAACTTGGTGCGTGCAGCCAGAGCACTCCTTCCTAACACCAAAATACTTTACCTGGTTCATGTTCACCCTAACACAGCCAAACCTCTGCGCACCAAGGTATGTAGGGGTGAGTTTCAGACTGCTCCATCTATTTGCACAACTGAAGTGATTAAGAAGATGCACAGCAACTAAACCAGAACTGCTGCTGTAGCCCATCCATAACATGTGAGATGGGATTCAGCAAATTCAAATGACCCCTTGGTCATGCAAACTGCAGCCCATCCGTGAGCAAAGAGGCTAGGTAAATCACATGTGCTCTGGTGCTAATTATTTACTTCATTCCCATGCTGTGGCAAAGAAGGACAGGTGGAAGCAAATGAGGGCTCCAGGATGTTGGAAACCATTGGATGCCCTGGAACAAATTGAAATCAGGAAATACAAGTACAACCTGTGGATCAAAGGGTATGAATCCAGGTTCCCAAATAAAGGGGTGATTATGTGAGCAGTTAAGGAGGCGTTAGAGTCGTAGGTGATAATAGTAAGCAGCTGGAAAGGGAGGCCATAAAGAGCCAGAAATAAAACAAAAGGCAAGTGGAAAAAAAGAACAGGAGAGATGTGTGATGGGAATCCTACCACAATTAAAAGTACAAAATGAAGTGCTCTGATGCACCTCATGTGCATATAAAAGTATGAAATAAGGCACCCTGTGAAGTGCTCTGACTCCAGCTGATACCCTGGCTTCTTCCACATCTTCCTGAGTTCTTATTTGGGCAGAAGACTATATTCCTTGGAGAAGAGATCCTCTTAAGAGATGCTTTTGTGGTAAATGCAGTCTTTGAAGTCTTACTGAAATGCCACTCCTGTTTTGTAGGACTGCGGTTGGGCAGACAACCATTTGAGATGCCTCCAGTGTTCCCTTCATATACTATGTTGCTTCCTTAGTGAGGTGCTGGAGGCTTAAAGTAGCCTGCTGGTGTATGGGGAAACTAGAACATGACTGTTTTGAGCTGGAGGGAAACAGCCTTGCAGATTTTGTCAAAAGTGCTGAACATCCTGTGCCAGGAGCTGGGTTTGCTGCAGGCATGTAGCTGGGCCTGAAGCAGGGGGCTTTACAGCTTGTACAGTCATGGTTGCTTGAGCTACAGCCCATCATTGTCCTTAAATGTATCTTAGACCCACAAGACCTGAATTTAACTCCTGTCGCTGACCTGCCTGTAGATCCATTGCAAAGAGTAACTCTTACAGGAAAGTTGAGGTGTTCTGGCCTTTCACAAAAAAATTTCATTCTTATGTGGCTAGTCCACGAGTTCAGGAAAATGGCTTTCACATGCAGGCTGGATCTTTGCCCCGAAAAACTAGAGCTCCATTATTTCCAATTCTGGTTCTTCGTAACTTTTACATGGAGTTCTTGTATTTCCTTTTCACTACTCAGGAAACCCTTTGAAGCTAAAAATGACAGCACATGACAGAAAGGGAAGAGTGAAGCCAAGTTGACTTACATTTCCTTCACTTCAGAATAAGAAACTATCCCAAGCCCTTCACACTGATGCAAGACCTGATCTCTTTTTTATATCTCTCCTCTTTTTTCTTCCCCCTGCAAGAACCACCAGATTCATGTATGAAAAACCAAATTGTGTGTTTAGGACATGGAGAAGGCAAGAATGTGTCCCATCACTTCCAGCTCTAGTCTGGGGTTTTTCAGAGCTGTGACACCTATCAGGAGCCTGGTGAAGAAGAGGAGACAAGCTCGTAGTCGGAGTTGCACCACTTGTTCACCATGTGCACAGGCCGCCTTCCTGTAAAAACAGGAGAGCTAGAATCAACCGTCCATCAGCTAAGATTTGGGCAAGTGGAGCTGGAGTTTAGAGGATTTTGTGAGTGTTTGGTACAGCAGAGCTGCTCCTCCTTATTGCCAGTGAAAATCTCTTGCTTTTTACAGCTTCCTGAGTTGTCTTATCACCTGCATGACTTCTGCTGGAAAGGTTCCCTAAAAGACCATGGAAGAACCAAATGCCAGCATGTCAGAGGCTTTACTTGTTGTCCTCTCATGTGCAGGGCCAGTCGGTTCATTGTTAAAATTTTCCTGGTCCTACATTCCCTTACTTTTTCTAGCCAGTGGCTTCCTGCCAAAATCACCTTTTTAATAGCTAAACAATGGAACTGTTGCAGTTGGAGCTGCCTCAAAATCTCAGTGAATTTTAAAGGGGAAATCTTATGAAAATGGGTGAATAATAATACGTCTTTTGATTCCACAGATTTTCCTCTGGCTTCCGGAAGTTATTTCTCCTCCTTCACCCTGCAATCAATTCCTAAAATGTTCTCTTAAACTAAGCCAAAACCCCACATTTGTAACCAACCTTCTTGTCACTGTGAATGCCCATGATAGAGTAGGAAATTGTGTAGTAAATCTCAAGTTTATGGTTTGAAAAAGACTAATGTAAACAGTGGGGGAGAGTCTGAAGTTGGACAGACAGTGTCACCCTGATCAGCTCTTCTGCTGGAAGCCAAGTGGGGTAGCTGGGCCCATTTCTTTTACGCGAACAAAGGAACGTGAGCTCCAAGTAGGGGGAATGTTCAAGTGATGCTGGTTTGGGGTTTGGGAGATCACAGGTCACTTTGTGGCTCTTCCAGAGATTTGCTGGTGTGAATTTTGGCTAGTATCCAACGTGTGAGAATTCAGCTAAAGATACTATTCTTGCAACTAACTTGCACCCAGTGGAGCAGGGTCACCCATGGCTCATGAAAGGAGTCTGTTCTTCTGGGTCCCTTCAACTCTTTTAAAAGAAAAGGAAACAAAGAGAAAATAAAAATGCAGCTAAATTTCCAGGCTTCCAGTCTCTCATAGCTTTTAAAATTGTTCTTACTGCTTTGCTTCCCCTTAAAATATTTCAAGCAGCCCTAGAAAGTGGTGGCTGAAAGCATCCAGTGAGAGAGGCTGGGAGTGACTCATTTGCATTTTTTCATTTCAGATGTAAAAATGTGTTTGATTTTTTTCAAGAGGGTACCTCTGCCAATGTCCAGCTACATGCAGGAAAACAGAACCAGGGGTCCAAGCTAGCTTTCCTCTAGCTCTTGCACCATGACTACTGTAGATTTAACTAACCATGTCTGCTGTCAGTTGCATCTGTCCAGCCATTATACTGAAAACAGCGCTATTCCTCTTGTTTTAGTTTTAGAGTAACACTTAAGACCAACAGGAGCATTTGGCTTGTAGCAGTTGATGCTTGGGCAGGTTTTAGATGCTCTTTTTCCTATGGATTATATCAAGAAGTAATTGTCTTCTGTACCTACGAGGGAATTTGCTAACTTATGTTGTGGTTTTGGCCTTGGCTGGCAACAAAGAACATGGCCGCTCGCTCGACCCCCACAGCTGTGGGGGAAAATTGGAAGAAAAAGGCAAAACTCATGGGTTAAAATAACAGAAGTTTAGGAGAACAGCAAAGGAAAGATAAAAAGAACAACAATAACACCGACAGAGGAATGTACAAACAAAATTATGGTACTGTCCCAGCCCACTCCCAGGAGGCAATATCCTGCCCCCTCCCGTGGCCAGCTCCCACCTATAGCCCGGGCATGGCTCCTGGTATAGAATACCTGTGTCCCCTGCCATATCCTTGGGGAAATTGACCCCATCCCTGCTGGAACCAGGACACTTATTACTAAATGTGGATTTTGCTTTTGCTCTCCCCATGGAGCTAAAACAAAGGGAGCAGAGAGCAAGAGAGAAGTAAATTTCCTTTGATTTCACGTGAATATTGCCTCTGGTCTGTGTAAAGTAGGGTTGAATTCTTGGGCTTGATTTACCACTCATTAATATAGTGCTAGAGCTTTCCTTACTTTCTTGCAGTTCTTCAGTCTGTTCAGTGATCACAGTCCTCTGAAAGGATGCACCGGTCAGTCTCATCAGAGAAATACAACGGGAGTGTTACAGTGAACAGCGACCTTGTGCAAGAAGGAAAATGATGCTGGGAGGGTGGTTTGGAGCAGAGCAGGACTGTGAGAAATGAAAGCAAGGACTACGGGTCAGGCTTGAATAGCCATGAAACTTATCCCCCATTTTTGTCATGCTTCATCCATGGGGTTCCAGTCTGGCTCCCTGATGTATCTGGTGCAATTCTCACCTTGCAGCCCCAGCTCTGCCAGTCCCTTCCAATGGCAACAGCAAGTGAAGCAACTGTCAGACTATGCTCAAGCCTGTTAAAGTGAATAAAAACAGGTACATCCCTTCATCTGGTGGTTGAGAGGAGGAGTGTAGGGGGAAGGCACTTAGTACGAGTTTTGAGCTGAGAGACCCTGGGAACAGGCAGCTTTGCATCTGTGGCACATGCTGAAGCCGTTTTCCCCAGGTGATGAGGTAGGTAGCACCTGATGGACTGCGGCTTGTTCTCTTGGTTTTGTTGTATCCTTGTTTTTTAAAAGCTTGGTGGCTGACAGTGTGTGTGTGCGGACTCAGGTAGGACACCGGGTTTCTCCACTGGGGAACTCTTAGATGCAAACAGCTGGAGAAGCTGTCAGAGGTAGTCTTGCTCCAGGGATGAAATGTGACTGTGGTTGAGGTACACGGAGCAAATGGCATTTAGGCATCTGCTGGCCTAATTGCTTTACTTCCCTGCCTCCTCTCCACATTCTCCTGACCTCCAGTCAGTCTGGGAGACATAAAGCATATTGCTGTGAGGTTTTAAAATACTTGGCAATGAGGGAAGTGTTGGGTGAAAGATAAAGCCAGAGGTACCTTTTCTTGTGGTATGAGCCAAATATTGTTGCAGGTTTGGAGTTCCTGGGCAAGGATTTTGCAAGAGAATCTGTTTTGCAACTTTTTTTTTATTGTTTCCTCTGTAGACAACATGCTTAGCTGGCTCATTACAGCATTTACCAAGAATTTGTTCTAGGACAGGATTAATTAATTTGAATGTCAACATGCCAGTTTTCCACCACAGTTCTGTTTCATAGTCTCCCTTGGGAAAAAGACATCTTGCCTAGGGGCAAATACTTATGGTGAGGGGCAGGCTGCAATCTCCTTTTCCTCAGAAGCTATATTTATTTTAGGGATGAAAAGATGTTTCTAATGCATTTAGAAGGGCTTTAACCTACAACTTTTTGGAAATTGTTGCAGTTTGGGACACTTATGTAAGCCAGAAGCAAATGTCATTTTGGTCATTTTTCTTCTGAGTTGAGAGAGGATCCAGGGAGGTGACTGGAGGAAGTATTTGAGGGAAAACAGTCGAGGTCATTCAGCTTTGATCGTCTTTTCAAGTGACATGGCTGAGAACAAACCAAGGCACAGGAAAAAGCAACAGTCAGCATCTGGGAGAGAGAAAAGCCCTGGGTCAGCTGGCAAGGCTTTGATGGGATTGGCACAAGGAGTCATGAGGAGGACAGAATTTCTCTTTTCATGGGTCAGAGATGAAGCCAAATACAGGACAGAGGAAGTCTGTGGGTTTGCCTTCAGCTTCCTGCACCTCTGAAAAGACAAACTTGCAAATTAGAGCAGTGGCAAAGGGAGGGTCATGTGTGTCATCCCTGCTTGACTCTGTGCACACACCAGCCAAGTAGGATCCTCAAGTAAACTCTGTTTTGCTCCTGCCTTCTTGTATGACTGCAGTCAAGTCAGGGGTTTTCCAGACCTCGCCTTGCCAGGTTTCTGCAGCTGGGTCCTTCCAAAAATCCCACTCCTAATGTGTCTGCTTTCACTCTCTATCTACAAACAGAAATACCTTGTCTCTTATCTTTAATTGGAGTTCTTCAGGCTCTGCATCTGGACAGCTCCCAGCAACATGTGTCCTCATCGGATATGGGGCTTCCTTGCTATTTTCTTATTATTTTGTGCAACCCGAAGTGTCCTGGTTTTCTTCAGTTGTGCTGAGGAGGAGAGGGTGCAGCTTGGCATGCTTGTGACTCGTGGTCCTGCTTGCATTTGGATCTGATACCATGGATGTGTGCATCTTTGGGGATATTGTCCATTTTAGGCCATCATGCTAGAGTGCCCTAGGCATACTGTGGCTGTGTACAGATGTTGAATGCAAGTCTGAATATGTTTTTGAACCTGACAGGTGCCTGGTAGCAGCTCTCCTGGTGATGGGACCAGTGGAAGCTTGGAAATCTGGAATGAAAGGCTAAAAGTAACTAGTTCTACCCCGTCTAAACTTTGTGGAGGGGAAAGAGGACATTTCAGAATTTCCTCGCACTTCCTACCTCGAACTTGATGGGTATTCCTGCAGTGATCAAACTTGCTATCATTCTCCAAATTTTCTCCTTAAAACAGGTCCTTGGCATGATACCAGTGTAGTGTAATGAACAAAACTGCTGCTGATACCTGGGTTTGTTAGTTGTTGGGTTTTTGCTGGCCATCATTGTCTCTTTGCCACCTTTAACCCTCCATTTTTCTTACATCCTCCCATATGTCTTGGACTATGAATGCCCTGGGGCTTGGGACTAATTGATGTATTTGTACACCTTCTGTCACCATGGCCTAGGCTTCCAGGTATCACCAACTACAGGTGGCAGATAATAGTTATCTGTTGACCAGAGCATTGGGCGAGAAGGGAGGTGCAAGGAGCACATTAAAAGTTTGCTCTTCTGTTGAGTTCCTTGTCCATATCCTAGAAGCTGTGGGACATCTGTGAGAAAAGCTTTATTTAACCAAAAGATCATCCAATCCCAGTTTTCATCCAAGTATCCCACTTCTTTTTCACCACACATACTCTTTAGCCCAGCTCTTCTGAAGTGTATTCTCTTGCCACATATGACTTGTATTATCTCTAATGAGAACTATGCATGCAAATCTCCCACTCGGCTAACAGTGATGGTTCCCAGTTGACAAGCTAATCTCATCCATGTGGAGAGTTTTTCAATTAGGTAGCTTTATAGCTCAGTAAAATTAAAACAAATTAACTTTAAAAAAAAATTAATACCTTATTTGTGGACAGCAGGCCTAGCACTTGCAAATGGTAACTGCTGCACAGTGTTTGATGGCCCAGGATAGACCTGTTGGTAGACACATGTTAAGGGAGGAAGATCCTAAAGATGACATCCAGAAATGCACAGCATCATTGCTGACTTTTTTAGGAGCAGAAAAGATCCAGGTATTTGTGTATGACAAATGTTTTCTTCTATGGGTATGTCTGCACAGATTTGTTGCATCTTCTGCTGCATGCAGTACCATAACGATCAGATACAGTCCTTAGGGATGCTGCATTCGATACTCAGGATGGGCTGCTAGACTCAGGATTGAAAGCAAGATTCAGAATCAGATGTAAGTATTGGCAAGATATTCTCCAGGGTGAAAAAAAAAAAAAGTGTTTAATATTGCACTGAAGGGCACAGTTCCTATTTTCTGTGGATTTTCTGTTCTTAAACACTTCGGGACTTTGAGATGGCATGGAAGTTGTAAATGACAATGTAAGCAATCAGGAAGAAACCATGCTGGGAACTGCTCTAAGAATAATGAGTTAGTGAACAAAACAAATTATCTAGCATCAGAATTGTTATCTATGTTAAAGAAAATGCAAATAGATTATAGGGGCAATAAAATAATGTCAAATGAATGCTCAAGGAAATGAGAAAAGAAAACCAAAACAAAATGTAAGCCATATTCTGTTCTGCAGTTAAACATGATAGGACAAGGGGTAATGGTTTTAAACTAAAGGAGGGTAGATTTAGACTAGATACAAGGAGGAAATGTCTTACAGTGAGGGTGGTGAAACAGTGGAACACGTTGCCCAGAGAGGTGGTAGATGCCCCATCCCCGGAAACATTGAAGGTCAGGTTGGACAGGGCTCTGAGCAACATGATCTAGTTGAAGATGTCCCTGCTCATTGCAAGGAGATTAGACTAGATGACCTTTAAAGGTCTCTTCCAACCCAAACTATTGTATGATTCTATGATTCTATATGTCCCAGGACCTGTATGTGTTCACCTTTATTATTTCTGCAGACCTTTGGGTGTTTTCCTCTTACAGATGAGGGATGCAGACTTTGAGCTTTAGGCTGGAATTGAGTGGCATTCAGGTGTTCTGAACCCAAAATCACCCTCTTGGCAACTATTACACAGCTACAGCCAATGCATGAAGTACCTTTTCAGATTCCTCTTGCATCTGAGGTTTCCTTTTTAGTGGCCTTGCAGCCACAACTGTTTGACAAAGCTAAGCAGCTCATTGCTTAACTTACTCCCTTAACCAACAGAAATTAAGAAAAAGGGTATTTCTGTAAAGAGTCACTGTGCAGTGTCAACCTAAAGATCCACTTCTTCCCCCATCTCTAGCCAACAGTGGTTGCTGAAAGGTCCCTCTCCATCTGGGTGTGTGGGTGGAATTAGCCAGGCCACGTCCTCCAGTCATGCCCGGCACACCCAGCAGACAGGCCCAGAGATCACCCAGGTACAAGAATCCACATGCAATGATGGTGTGTGAGGTGCCAAAATCCTACCAGGTCAGGAGCAAGAAAATGCCACAGAAATGCAGCCCAACTCATACCGCAAGCCCACTGTCACATTGTTGTCAAGCCCATGTGTGTGTGTGTTGCCATTACAGTGTATGTCCCAGCGAGTGTATCTGAAAAGCCTTCTTGTTCCCTGGCAAAGAGATGTTCCCAGAAGTGCTGCAGAGACTTTGCCTGTCATGTGATGTGTACAGCATTTTTTCCCCTTTGTTCCAGAGAGGAGCATTTTGCCCACGATTACTTGGACATGTTGCAAAAAAAAATAAAGCATTGCATTATGAGAAAGGGAGCCACTCTTTTTTAAAAAATAATGCAAAAAGTCATGTAAAATGTGAAATAAATATAAAAGAAAAGAAACCCTGTATGAGAGCCAGCTGCATGAAAATCCCCATAAATTGTGAAGATTTCAGCGCTGCGATGAAGTCATGCAATCAGGAAGATTGTGGTGTCTTGAGGAATGACGCAGCCCGACTTGCAGCCTGACTTGCTTGTCTGCCCTCTGTCACAGGAACACAACAGGATAGGTAAAATCCTGCAGCCGTCAGCTTCCCCCAGCCTGAGCCCCTCACCCCACATCTTAGCTTCCCATAGCATGCAGATCTGGGGATAAAGCTAGTTATGGTCAGGCAGGAGAGGGAATCCAAAGCTGGGTAGGCAAGGCTGTCCTGATAGCTTTTCTGAGAAACAGAAAGACCAATAAGTTTTTTGCATTGCTTCTTGCAGCAACACTCACCATGACTAATTAAGCTTACAGCACTGATTATGACCCTGCAGCTCTGACCTTGCAGTGCAGAGAAGGACCCTACATGCTTTGCGCCCCCATCCTTTTTCCAACAGAGATATCCATGAAAGGGTGCCAGGAAGGGACCTTGATTGTCTGTTGGTATCCTGGGGAATTCCTCTGTGCCCACAGCACCAGGACTTTCACCCAGGCCAAAGCGTGCTTACTGAAGTGTCACAGATGCTTTTGATACCCCAGCAAAGACGCTTCTTGTGTGTTTGTGTATACTCTGTGCCACATCACTTATGGAAAAGCCAAATGTGGGTCCCGCAACCACAGAGGGCTTCAGGGATGGCCGTGGATGGCTATCTATCTAGACTATGTCAAGCCTAGATCTGAGAGCCACCGAGGTCATAGGAAGCTAGCAGAGATGTTTTCCAGTGGTGAGGACAGGACACTGTAATTCACCAAGGGAACAGGGTGACACTACAAAAAGGTAACATCCAATTGCCTCCTGGCCACCTCCTCATGGTGATCTGAATCTCTCCATTTCAATAAGACTCCAAATTTCTTCACAGAAATATTCCAACCCCTGGTCAGAGGGCTGTGCATTGTTTGCTTTGATTTTGTTTGTGGTTTTCTTAAGGTGGAGGCTCACTGCCTGCTCAGAGGGCTGGCTCAGTGGTCTTCGTATTTTCCAAAACTGCTTGACCTTAGCTGCAGTGAGTCAAGGCTGATGAACAGCAGATGTCCTGAATGCTGTCCTCAATCAGCGAGGAACAGGGACAGCGAGACTTCCTCTCACCCCACAACAGGAGTCAGTGCCTGGCAAAACCATGAGGTTCGAGGAAGCAGGAGGCCAGCAGAGCCCAGCATGGCTGACACTACCCTACTATGTATTAGGATCAGAGTTGTTTTCCCCAGAAATATCCAAATACTTGACAGCTCAGCAGCAGCTCAAAACTTCTGGTGCAGTGAGATTTCACAGCATCAAAATGAGCTAAAACAGCTCTTTCAGGACTTGTTTTAGCATTTCTGAACTGCATGTAACAAAAGCCACGTAGGTGCAGAAGAATTTCAGCCTTCTGTATGGCTACAGTGCTCAGATAGGAAGGAGCATCTATGAATTACAAGATGAAAAGTATGAAGAAGCCCAAGGGTATTCCTTGCACTTCATATGTGTGAAGGCAACCAAAAAACAACCATTGCATGTTAATTCTTACCTCTGTCTGATAAACTATGTTATACTAGACATGATCAAAAAATAATTCTCCTCCTAATGGTGAAAGTTTTATCCTGTCTTCCGACTTCCCTATACATCACAAGCAGAAACACTGATATGTTGTGCTAATTACTGATGTGCTGACGGATGAAATTGTCATTGCTGTTGCAAACTTACTGATAGACCTGAATTGTCTATCTTGTCTATATTGATCTATATTGTATCAAAATCAGTAAGGAATCAGCTTCACTTCAGTTTGCATTTGCATCCTTGATCATTCGGAATGATGCTTCTATGTGACTTAAAATATCCCTGTTTGGGGAGGACTGAAGCACATGCTTTAACTCTAAAAGCGTGCAGTGAACCCCTTTCAGATACAGATACTTCCTCACTGGCATGAAATATATGCAGGGTTACATGAGGACCAGGAAAATATGTGTGCTGAACAAAATTCACCTCAGATTGAAGCTGATAATGCTGTTGTGGTAATGGTCTTCCAGAATATATCCACAGTTTAGATGGTACAGCTGGTCCCAGGCCTTTTTCCCCTGCCTCTTTAGCCACAGGGGAAGAACTGTAGACTTTGCTACTGGTATTGCTCTTGAAATGCTATGACTTTCCTCAATCAGCCCTCATGTTTTGCATCACTGTTCCTTTGTGGGGGAGGAAGTTGCTTTCCATCCCCTGGATGCTATTAAGAAAAATCACGAACTGTTTGATTATTATTTTTCTTTTTTTTTTTTCAGTCCTAAAATACTGAGAGTAATGAATGTGCTAAACCTCACACCACCAGAAATCCAAGGAAACAGAACATCTATTTATAAAAATAAAACCACAAATTGCCCCCAGCATTCACGCATCATTAGAAAGCTAAACCACAGCCCCAGAAATCAACCCCTTCAGTCTGAACATGTGCTCACAGCACGGGGAGGGATGGACTGACACAAAACCGCTCTGCAAGGAGGTGCATGGAGGGGCAGCCAAGGCATTGCCGAACCTCTGCAGCATGAAAAACCCAGGAGGTGAACTAGTCCCACGGAGACCGGGAAAGGTAATTAAGAAAAAAACCCCAAAAAGTAGTTTGGGGGAAATCTTCCAGTTTTTGTCACTGGTGTTTGCATAGATTATTTGGGGAAAAGGGAAGGAGGATGGTGAATGAAGGGCAAGTTTCAGGTATGGTGCCTGGAACACCTTTCCCCTAAGCACCTTCAGGGGAGCTGCTGGATTCTGTGCTGGATCCCACCTTGGACCAGCACCAGCCTGTTTTAAGGGATGGTGGGAGTTCACCCTCAGCTCAGCCTCCCAGCACTCCTCCCTCACGCATTGGTCAAGAGGTCACTTGCTGAGTTTAAATGGCACAAAAAGGAGGGGGTCGTTTGCACGTACTCTGGGCTGGCACTTGTTTTGCTCCCCTGAAATCAACTTGTTTTCAAGCACAAGCAGAACAGTTTCGTCTGGCTATGAATCTGAAACTTGATTCAGATCAATTAAGCTTTTAAAAATACAGCCCTTATGGCTACTTCCATTTGTTAGTGATGGAAGATTATATATGGTAATTAGGGAATGAATATAGCCTGAGCAAATATCCCTTTTCTTGTGCCTAATGAAGCTTTTGATGTGTTTTCAAAAGGATCTGCTACAAAAGGAAGAGCAACACCTGCTGAATGTGGCAGCAAGACAAAAGGGGTGGCAGAAGAAATAAAGCAAGAGCTCACAAGGCTGTATCTGGTTCAGACAGCTTCAGCCATAGCCCCCTGCAGCACTATCAGTTCAGTCTCAGGAGCCTGAGCTCCTGAATGGGCTATAAAACTGTCTGGATGGTAAAGCTGTCAGGTGCAGTAGGATCGCAGCAGCTTCTACTTCCTAGTGCATATAAAGATGAAAGGATAAAATAGACACATACACGTGCATATCAAAAGAGCAGATGACTGCATCCATTGGCCGGCACAGACTGCTGCTTTCTTTGCTTTGCAAAGCATGCCAAGATACAATTAAGGTCTAATGACGATTATACTCCTAGGAGTAGTAAAGTGAGTAGGACTAAATCTCTGCTAGAAACTGCAGCTAAAATGGTATTAGACCTTTCCCAGGAAACCATCCCTTCTTTTCTTTCACTCTTCTTATTTTTATTTTTGTTTCACCAGACTTAGCGGGATTTTACTATTTTATTGATGAAAAGATGGACTTCTCTGCTCCTCAGTAAACCCACATAAAAAAAATTGAAAACTGACATTTCTGTGAAAACTGTCTCGGGCAGGGCGGGAGGGAAAAAAAAGGTACTTTTAATTAAATGTTGTGAATATGAATTTTTTACCCTCTCCCTTCCAATGTAGATCCTGTGGTCTCCCTGCTGATAAGGACCATTGTAAACATAGCCTTTCCTTTCCTGAGCTTGATCCTCTTCTTCACTGTGCTGGGATCGCTCTGGCAAATGCCCGGGATGAGAGATCCAGGGTTTGCTCACAGAGAGCATTTAGACCAGTGAAGCGCTTTGAGAACACCACCCACGAGGGGTGCAGCTCGTGTGGATTTGCAGTATTTGCAGAAATTCTGAGCAGGTCCTCGAGCCAGTCTGTCAACGTGGTCTGTTGATGCCATCATCCAGCTGGAGGCAATGTTTTAAGGTACATATGTTAACACATTTGCAAAGGAAAAGGACAAAGGTGTGCTAAGCATGCTTCTTCACATGGTGACCACTCCAGTGGTACCGGTGATGCTCTGTCCCAACCAAGTGAGTGTGGTCCTGTGATTTATGGTCCTAAACATGGCCAATGTGGGTGGAACAAGGTCAGCTGCCAGCTCACCATGGGATAACTGCACAGGAAGGGCCAAAGTGATGAGTTTGTGTCCGGCAAATTTACAGCGTGGTTGTTTTCCAGATGTTTGTAAAGTGCCTAGTACCATTCCCAGTGCTGCAACGTGAGGTTAAAAGGCAGATGCAGTGATGAGGCCTGGCTGCCAGGGACAGATAGGCATGTCCCACCAATTGTAGGCCAGTGCCACAGATGAAACTGCTGCTTGACCCTTCCTCCTTCTGCTTCTTGCTGCTGGGTCCTGTTGGGACAGGCAGGAGGGTGAGAAAAGGGTCCCATTAAATTTGTCCTGCCACAAACCTCCTGATTGCAAAGCAACCAGATGAAAGCACAGCCGAACTGCAGGAGCAGCAAACTGCTCTGTGTCTCATGCACACCCAGGAAGCTTAAAATCCCTGCATGTTGCGAGAGACGCTCTGGCTCTCTTCAGCAGCCAGACCACATCTTCCTTGACCTGCATTGCTCCATTTTTTACACCCTGAAATGCTCTGGTTCGACCTTTCTCCAGCAAAGATCTCATGCCTTGTCCAAGAAGGGGATGTGTGTTTCTGGTCTTAACTGCAATGGTGATGGTCTGGGTGGCTGCAGGCAGCTCCACTGATCTCTGCATCTCTGCATCTGGCTGCAGAGAGGGTAGGGAAACCCTCACACCTCTGATGGAGCTTAAGTCTGTCTGCTTGGAAAGCCCATGGCTCACAGGTGGGAGATGATGGCAAGCCCGAGAGTGCCGTTGTTTACTCATCCGTCTCTTCATTTCAGCTTGTTTACGACAGAACTAATCCATGCTCACAATGCAAATGCAGGACGCTCAGAGCTGTCAGCACATACAGTTCCCAAACCCATGAATCAATCATCACAAGTCCCAAATGCAAGCATAAAATATCTCAGACAAACTCAATTTTCCAGTTTTGAAACACGAACTTTTTTCTTCTTTTTCATTTTACCATTTTAAGTCTAAGATTTAGTGCTAAACTGACAGGCTTAACTTGTAAAGTAACTGGCAAATCTTGAAAGAATTGTGGTTTTCTCCTTCCCAAAGGACATTGCAAGTGACATGGTTTTTCGCTTTAGTGATAGATGGTACTTGCAGGCAAGTATTTAGATATCTAAGTACTAAAGCAGCCACAGGTCTGGTTCCTATCAATAATACATTTTGTCACAGAGAAATTGAAACAGCATGAATACCACACGTAGAAATGCAAGGCAGAATTATACATAAATTAATTTTCCCCATAAAGGCAAGGGGGTTCAGCTGTCTCAGTTCACAGGAGAGTCAGTGGATGTTAATTTTCTGGGGATTGTCCACCCCTAAGTTTTACCTTTAATTTTGGGTACGAGTGAACAGAGCCTTTCAAAGCAGCACATGCAGGCAGCCATGCAATTGCAATGAAATTAGAAAAAAAACACCAACCAACCAACCAAACAAAAAGAACAACACCAACCCCCCACCCCCACAAGCCTAAATAATGGAGCTGATTTGATTGAAATGTTTTAAAACCAAAGCCTGGGACCAAGATGAATAACAAGATGTGAAAGCAGGCAAGAGGCAAGTGGCATGTGCCCTTGAGTGGCAAGGGAAATATTTCACTCAGTACCACTGAGATCTTCCTTGCCAAGCCTTCAGAGCAGTAACAGGAGTTAATAGCACTCTGCCTATCCCCTGGGCTGTGGAAAAGCAGCAATTGCTCTTCCCTGCAGAGGGGATTATCAGGTTCTAGGACTAGTCTCAGCTCCCTCCCTTTTCTAGTCTTTCTGGAGACCACAAAGTAAGACTAGTTTTGGTTATCTGGGCAGAAAGGCATTTAATTGCTCTATTCTCAGACAAAGTAGTTATTTCCCTGAATAAACTATCTGAAGGACACAAACAGTGTCTTCTCTGTCGGCGAATATACAAGGGGCACGTTGTGGTGTGCTGGGCCTATCTGAAGTCCCAGTGAACCAAGACTTCTAGGATGAGCATCCAACCAAGGTCAGATGTTTTGCCAGGGAAACTTCTGGTTTTCTCCATTCATCAAAAGAAGCTGACAGACCTCAGAGAAGAATTGTCATTTTGGGGATGCCTTGTGTTAAAGCTGTGGTGAAGATTCTTTGAGTCCTCCCAAGAGCTCCCTGAAAAGTCTGTCCCAACAGCAGGCTACTAGCTGCTGTTCCCAAGGGGAAGAGAGGTCCAAACCATGCCACAAATGGCCAAAGTTAGGAAGAGACAGAAACATAATAACAGGCATATAAAGGCAACATTAAGCTCCCTTAGAAGGCACTTGCAGCACCTTGCAGCTCTCATGTCCTTAAATCACCTTCTGGCTTCTCACTTAAATTGCTTCATGACCTAGGGTGTTCCCCTGGTATTAAATGCTCACTCTTCTGTGGGATGAGGAGTCTGGTGGAGTGTGTCCTTATCATGCCCTGGATGTGCCTGAAGGAATGACCCTTTCAAGGAATTTTGGATGAGCTCCTGGGACCCACCTGGCTTTCGTGAGATTTCTGTGCACATCAAAATCCACACCAGCTGGTACAAGGAACTGTTGAGTCAGGCAATGGGGTACCCAGTGGCTTTAGGGATCATCTGCATAGAATCTCTAGATTCTCTATTCTTGAGACTTCTTTCTAACGCTGTAAGCTTTGTATGTTGACAATTTGGAGTTGAGCATCTCAATGGGCCAGTTCATAAGCAACTTGATAACTGATATAAAAGGTATTTGAAACACATATCCCTCTTGCCTAGTCAGGAATGCACTGCCTTTATACTGATAAGTGTAACGCAGACACGGACAAGCTCCATTAGATCATCTCACCCAGCTTCCTTCAAAACATGGTTTGGTTTGGTGATCTGTTTGCAGGTTTTCCCATGCTCAGTCTTATTCCACTTTGCTGGTAACAGGAAATTTGTTAGAGCAGTAACTGAATCCTCTTTCTTTGCTTGGGAGACCAGAACTATGTTACCATTCCCTTCATCGTGATTCCCAAAAAGGATGTCTCATCAGTGACATGGAAACTTCCTTTGCTAATACTCAAAGGCATTTGGATGCAGAGCTAGCTGGAAAGTAGTGTTCACCAACAAAAACGTAGCATTGCATTTTCATTGAAATTCGTTTTCTTAATGAACAACAAAACTCTTACACGAAGAACCGATACTTGATTTGACAAAATATTTGGCTTAAGAGTGTTAACTGGTGCTGTTAAGGACATGTGTGGCCAGTATTTGCTTATTTTCTGAGTCCTCAAAATAAGTATGAGCAATTCTTGCAAAAAACTTAGTGGATAGACAAGCCTCTACTGTTTAAAAAAAGTATTTCCAAATCTGATCCACACAATTATGTATCTGTCCCAGTGTTTCTGTCTCCATCAGTATTAGATCTCGGAGAAAAGTGCTAAAACTCCCACTGTGGACAATTATGGAATAAGCTGCTCTAAGGAAAAGTTCCTTCCTAACCCCAGGATGCCTTGAAGTATTTCTGTTCCATACTTGTAGATCTTCATATTAAAGCCAAATCCCTTTATTAATCCTTCTGCAAGACTAGTTCTTTTAAAAATCAGTTCTGCACAGTGGCTGTTCAAAACAAATAGAAATTAATCTTAAAATAAAAACAGATTCTTTTTGTTTTCAAAGCAGGACAAGATCTAACTGACGATTTATAAACATCTTTTTCATCACGACTAGCCTGGTACGTTCCAGTTGAAAGACAAGAATGATTATTCACCTTGGTTGTAGGAAACTGAAAAAATGATGTTGCTGCTGGAATATTCTTGAGACTTCTTTCTAACGCTG
>NW_009646658.1:0-2932 GCF_000708025.1 Charadrius vociferus
GAAATGCCCCAAAATGATGGCTTGTTCGGGCTCTACCACAGACCATATGAAAGCCCGTATGTATAACACCTTTTGATGAAAAAGGCTCAAATCTGGTTTTAAGTTATAGATAGAATATATATACACACTTAGTTCACTAGAAAATAGGCAGGAAACTATTCAAACTATTAATCAGAATGTTAATATTTAATCTGGGTTCAACACAATTTTTTATATGCCTTTGCCTCCACCTCCCTCTCCAGTTACAGTAATCCTTAAAAAGTAAATTTGTGCCTTAAAAGCATGAAGCAGCTTGAGATATTATGAAATCTAGAGTATTGCAGTAGGGTAAGCTCTTCTGTGCTTTGTGAAGACAAGGGATCTAATGCTTAAAGTGCTGGCATAGATTGCAAGGCACTTTGCTTTTTTTCCCCTTTCTTTGCTACTAGGTTTCCTTCCTGCCCAATTTTGGCCAAATCACTTGAATTTGTGGGTTAAATTTAAAACTGAAAGAGTGACGCTGCCCCACCTCACAGTGATAGGGGATGATATTTAGGTTCTTTAGAATAAGTGTGGCAAAGGCACCCCAGACAGCTGAATGGTAAACTGAAGAAATATCACTAATAAGCCCCAACAAATTAACAACTAGCCCATAAGACAGTACCTTTGTGTCCTCTATATCATATTCACCATGCATAATCCTTTCTTGCACTGAGCTCTGATGATAAATGAAGGATTTGTTAAAAATTATTTAGCACTATTCGTTATGGAAGCCATACAGGGCTCCTGCTTGTCAGCAGAGGTTTAAAGAACCAGACTGAAAACTTCGGAAAAAATATAAAAAATCTCTCACTTTAAAAGAAGAGGGTAAAAAAAAAACCCAACATTTTTCTACACTTCAGTAGGAGCTTTAAAAAAACAGTTTGGTTTTCAATAGTGTCTCTGTGAATAGAAGCCAGATGGTCTTTAAACCAGCATTTCCCCTACCATTTTAGGCATGAAAGCCACTACTCTGATGGAGCTACAAGAAGGAGAGATAGGGATGGCAGGATACAGGCAGCACACAAAGGAGAAATAAGAAATCCTTTAAACAAGGAATGAAACACACTGTTTGACAGCTAGAAAAGGGGGGAGTGTCAGGCAGGTAAAAGGGCAGGCTCCATAGGGGTAAGCAGAAATGGAGTGTAGAGTAACGGGATGTGAAGGGGTTATAATTATCATGGTAGCCAAGTGTGTAATTTGCAGTGAATAATTGATCCAGTGCCTTATCTTTTTTTTTGTTTTACTGTTTTTCATCAAGAAGATCACAATTTTCTTGCATCTGTTCCATCCTGATGATTCAGTGAGTGATTTCTGCAATTGAAGCTAGGTCTGTATACTGAACACTAGCAAAATTCATTGTGAATATACAATATCAGAAATCCTAGTTCAGTTTTGATGGAACACATAAATCACATGGTATTTTGTATTTTCTCCAATTAGTGAGTGTAACTCTAACAATTGCTGTGACATTTGTCCCAAATATGTATTCAGAATATGTTTTTCATGAATATTCTTTTAAAATGGACTTTCTCTCCAAATGCTTATGATGGTAAACTCATTGACAAGAATATTATTGCAGTTTTTGACAATCTAGGAACTTAAAATTTCATGGTACTTCTTTTGTTAAAGGGGAAGAGATGATATGAGAGACCAGCCCAAATTCCAGCACATATAATTACTCTCCCCAAATGAAAATATCTGATATGGTCTTCATTAAATGAAATAGGTCTCCAAGCCTCTGCTTGCCTCTCACTGTAGAGATACTGGTGTATGTGTGACTGAAAGTAAATGTGCAGATTTCTCAGATATGAGATGGGCTAAAAATACCTCCAAACCAGAAAATCCCAACTGTCTATCATGGAAGCCAGAGGGAGAGCTACATGCTCAATAAGTAAGTAAATGTTTGTTTAGAATGCTAGGAAGACAATCTCAATGCGCTATGCTGGAGCAATAAAAAAATAAAATAAAATTACAAGTGTGGTCTCATTTCATGACAAAATCATAAAATTCCAGAGTACAGTTCTGTCTAGTGAGACCCACAGAAAGGACAGGAATGTAATTAACACACAAACAGCATCATTCAGAGATAGAAAAAACAGACAGCACAGGAGGAATGATGGTAACAGGAGCAAGGAAGACTTACTCTTGGTAGAAGAGGATCAGGTTAGAGAATACTTAAGCAAACTAGACAAACATAAATCCATCGGCCCTGAGACAGTGCAACCCACAAGTGCTGAGGGACCTGGATTATGTCATTGTGAGGCCTCTTGGCAATCACTGAATGATCATGGCAACTGGGAGAGATGCCTGAGGACTGGAGGAAAGTAAAGGTCACTCCTATCTTCAAAAAGGGCAAGAAGGAGGGCCTGCAGAATTATAGGCTGGTCAGCCTGTCCTCCTTGGGAAGGTGATAGTTTAATTAATCCTGGAAATCATTTCCAGGCATATGAAGGACAAGACAGACAACAGGAGTAGTCAACATGGATTCACCAAGGGGGACACATGCTTGACCAATGTGATAACTGTCTACGGTGAAACGACTGGCTTGGTAGATGAGGGAAGTGTCGTTGTAGAGACGGACACGACACTCAATATCCAGTTACAGCAATCGTACTCTTTATTTTACAAGCAGTGCTCTTTTATATCCTCTAAGCTGGTTGCTTATCTGTGCATGTATTCTAACATTCTACTTTTGCCCAATCCACTCTCACATCACACACCATTCAGCCAATACAATTGTTGATCACGCACTGTTCATGCTCTGGGAAAAGCCAGGATGTTTGCCTCCCCTTATCGTGTTTGCTCCGATCTTCTCAGGATTCTTCTGTCTCCTCAAGGGTACACGGGTATCTGTTCAAAGTCAGTGTTAAACTTGTATTTTGATCCCTCGGACCAGCCGAGGTCTCCCACA
>NW_009646658.1:3118-7241 GCF_000708025.1 Charadrius vociferus
ACCTGCTGCCATCCAGAGGGACCTCCACAGGCTGGGGAAATGGGCTGTCAGGAAACTCATGAAGTTTCAGAAAAGGAAATTGCAGTCTGGCACTTGGAGAGGAATAACCCCATTCACCAATATGTACTGGGGGCTGATTAGCTGAACAGAAGCTTTGCAGAAATGTCTCTGAGGGAACTGTTGAAAAACAAAAAGACCATGAGCCAGCACTGTGCCCTTGTGCCAAAGAAGGCTCATGGTATCATGGGCTGATGAGGAGAGCTGTCGGACTGCAGGTCAAGGAACATAATCCTTCCCTCTACTCAGCGCTGGCAAGGCCACATCTGGAGTACTGTGGCCAGTGCTGGGCTCCCCAGTACAAGAGACACACAGACGTACTGGAGAGAGTCCAGCAAAGGGCTACAAAGACAGCGAAAGGGCTGGAACATCTCCCGTTGGATGAAAGACTGAGAGACCTATGGCTGTTCAGACTAGAGAATGGAATGGAATGGAATGGAAAAGTTCAGCTGCAAGGGACCTACAAAGATCATCTAGACCAGCTGCCTGACTACTTCAGGAAGAAGAGAAGGCTCGGGGGAACTTGTCAATGTACATAAATACTTGAAAGCAGGGTGCAAAGAAGACGGAGTCAGGCTCTTTACAGTGGTGCCTTATGACAGAACAAGAGGCAATGGACACCAACTGGAACACAGGAGGTTCCTCCTAGAGATCAGGAAACACTTCTTTACTGTGAGAGTGATCAAGCACTGGCCCTCCTTGAGCAGGGACTTGCTCAAGATGACCTCCAGATGTCCCTTCTAACCTCAGGCATTCTGGGATCTCTGGGGCTTTCCCACAGTGCTGCAAGGGGCAAGTCCTTCTCCTGTGACAGCCCTCAGAGGAGCCAAGTCAGGGCACTCTTTTTGCACCAAGGAGGTCAACAGGGGAGGAGGAGAATCTTAGCTGGTGGGGGTGCTGTGGGTCCCGCATGGTGGCTATCCTAGATCTCTGGGCACAAGGAGGGTGTCGGTGCCGTTGGTACCACTGAAGCCTCCCAGCCACTTCCTGTGCCTTCCCTAAGCACCTCCTGTAGGTACCTGTGCTAGCTCAACTGGTGGTAGTTGTCTGGGAGACAGCACAGGGCTCTGGGGGAGTCTTGGGCTGGAGGGCAGCATGCCTAGGGGAAGCCAAGTCAGGTGTGGAGGGCAGCATTTGAGGCTGGATGGCCCACCATGCTGAAGCTGCTGCTGACGCTGCTTTCCAGTCCTCATGGATGGCCCTTCGGGAGACCCTCACTTTCACTCTGCCACCACTTTCTTCTGCTTGCTTTGCTCTCGTGTTCCTAGTGCAACTAAAGCTCAGGCAATTTGCATATCTTTCTTGGCAGGACATGGCATCAGGCTGCTCTGGAGCAGAGCAGCTCTGCAGTGAGGGCCGTCCCCAGCCAGATGCAGCTGGCAGGACAGTCAGAGGCAGTGGCAGATGCCCTGTGCCCCATCTGCATGGGCACCATGCACAACACGGGCTGCATGCCCATGTGCTTCCACTGCTTCTGCTTTGGCTGCATCCAGCGGTGGGCCAGCAGGAGACCTATGTGCCCACTCTGCAGGCAGCCTTTCAACCATGTACTGCACACAGTGAGCGCGGATGATGACTACCAGGAGTATGCCATCGGCCTGTCCACCTGCTGGCAGAGGAACATGGCCAGGAATGGGGTGCAGAGCAGATCCTTGCAGTGGCACTACTACCTGTGCCAAAGGCCCACAAACAGCAGCCCTGCAGCAAGGAGAAGGGGGCCTGAATGGAGGGATGCAGCTCCAGGGCCCCCCAGTGCCCCTGCTCAGCAGGCTGCAGGAGAGCGCCCAGCCAGTCCTGCTGGTGGACCCTACCTCCGCATCAGCCTGGTGCTGTTGGTGCAACATCTGCCTATTGGGGTCCCCGAAAGGAAAGACCAACAAACATTGGGAGCCTTCTAAGCACCGGGCAGGCCGGTCCATGCCCCTTGACCAGCAGCTGGGCTGCGGGTGCTGAAGATCTGCTCATTCAAGGGCCATGAGAGATGTGTCCCTGCTGGGTCCTCCTGCTGGTGCCTCCACACCCCAGCTGAGTCTGGTCCATCAGTAGCCCAGCTCCTCTCCCTCCCAATGTTGGGCACGTGCTACAGCAGCTCTGCAGAAACAGCCCCAGGGCCCTCGGGAACAGCAAGCTGCACAGCACCGGGAACAACTTTTGGAGGCTTCATCTTTGCGGATAGAAGACTTCTCGACATGGTCCTGAGCAACATGCTCCATGTCACCCATCTTGAGCAGGGGCATGGTACAAGAAGACACCCAGAGGACCCTTCCAGCATCCATCATTTTGTCTTGGTTCTTTTTATTTTTTTAAAAATGGGTTTCTGAAGTGAGAAAAATGTGCCAATGGCGATAAGAAGTCATTTATTAAAAAAAAAAGACACTTGATCAAGCTTTCCCCAAGGGTAATACTTTTCCAACCAACCAAGCACCTCCTTATAGCTTGGCTTCAGTTGAACTAGAGCCCTGGTTTCTACAGCTATTTTACTGTGGGGAATGTCAGCCGTCTAAGCACGAACGGGATCCCATCCATGATGCAAACAGCACTCCATTGAGCCCTCTGCGACCATTTGGCTGGTCTGATGGAGGCCTCTGCTTCCTTCTGCATGCAGCTGGAGCCAGACCATTCCTCCACCTTTGGGCCATCCCCAAGACGGCCTGTGATGAGCCTCACACATTTCCACAAGCCTCTGAACAGCATCCCCTCGTAACATCTGGGCACCTCCAAAGGTTCTTGCCCTGCATCCTGCAAGGACTCTTCTAGCCCTGGAGGTGGTGACCCCATGCATGCAGCCTGCAAGGGCCCCACGTGACGTTTCTGCAGCTGACCCTTCATGGCTCTGCAGAAAAGGCGTGGGGGTCCGTAGAGCTCATAGTGCATGAGGAGTGTTGACTGATTCTGTGACTGTAATTTGTTGAAACAATCTGAGTTGTAAAGGACCTCTAGAAATCCTTCAGTATAACCTCTTGCTATGCACATGTCCAGCTTTCGTTTTAGAACAGGTTGCTCAAGGCCTTGGGTTTTTTTGTGACTGTCTTCAAGGATAGCAATTTCCCAGCTTTTCTGAGCAAGTTGTTCTGACTACAGAACTTTTTGTGAAAAAAAAAAATAAATTCTTTTATTCAAATTTTTCCTTGCTGCAACTTTTATCTGTTGACTCTTATCCTTTCTCTGTGTACCTCCAAGGAGACTCTGGTCCATTTTTTCTATAAATCCATTAGGCAGTTGAAGACATTAAGATGATGCTTGTTCTTTTGACTGAAAAAACTCTGTTCTCTCATCCTCTCCTCATATGTCATGCTCTCCTCAAACCATTTTAGCGTCCCTCTGCTATGTTCTCGCTGCTGTCCCCCCCCTCTACTAGGCTAGCATCTTATATAGGAGATCAGTTTATTCAGACATGATTTGACCTTGATGCTGGCTATTCCAGTTGTGTCTTGTCCTTCCTGTGCCTGGACAGGGCTTCCAGGTTTATTTGTTCCATAGTCTTCGTGAACACTGAGGTAAGACTCGCTAGGCTGTAGTTTCCTGGATCAATCTAAGTTTTTCCCTTTCTTCAAAGTGGTTTTGATGTTTGCCCTTTTTCAGTCCTCAGAAACCTGCCCTGAACACCATAGCATTTGAAAATGCCATAAAATGGCTTTTTCCAGCTTTTTCAGGACCTCCAGGTGTGTCCCATCTGCTTCCATGGATCTGTGTATGTCAAATTTGCCTAAATGATTCCCAGTGCCGTGGTTTAGGCCAAATCGGCTACTGGGGACCTGGGGGACCCCAGATGGGACCGACAGATTAATTGGCGCCCAACGTGGGGCACGAGCAGTGCTCGAACAGAGAGCTGTGATAAATTACCCAAATAGTTTGAATTCCAGTTTGCTCAGAGATTAGAACAGACAGCTTACATCATGTCATTCTTAAGCAGAATACTGTATCATGCCTTTAAACAGCTTTGTTTGAACTTAATGCAGTCAACTTGGTTTAACCTGCCAAATGTGTTGCAAAGTTTATTTGTTCTTCTTGTTTTTATGCGAAGGTTTAAAAGTGCTGTTTTGGTGTGGTTTGTAATTCAGATGTA
>NW_009646658.1:13236-15949 GCF_000708025.1 Charadrius vociferus
CCAACAGGGTATTCCATCCCATCTGCCTCATGCTCAGTATAAAGGCTGAGGGATCGAAAGGTCAGCTCGCTCTCTCTTCCTGCAATGACTGACATCTGAGGAGGACTCTGTTCGTCTGCCTGCGATCCCGATCCCGATCCTGAATGCAGATCCGGAATCCAGTTCCCATCCGTCACTGAGTCCAGCCTGGGACTTCCCCAGTGCCAGCCGGTGTTGCATATAGCTTGCTATAGTTTTGTATATATTTCATTATTTCCTTTTATTATATTATTAATGTTTTATTAAAGTAGTTTAGTTTCCTTTTAAACTCATAAGTCTCTTTTTCCCTCCTCTGCCTTTTTTTTCCTCCTCTGCCCCTCTCTCTGAAGAGGGGTAGAAGAGAGCATCTGTTGGTCCCATCTGGGGTCCCCCAGGTCCCAAGTAGCTGATTTGGCCTAAACCATGACACCCAGCTTGATCTTTCTGTATAGCGTATGGTATTACAATCCTTTAAATTCTGCTGCTAGGCATGGAATCTGGAAAGCTGGAGAGCAGACTGTACCACTAAAGAGTGAGCAAAGGAAGGCACTGACCTTCTTCCATGTCGTTTGTCACTAGGTCACTGATCTTGTTCAGCAGCGGATACAAATTTTTTTAGTCTTTCTTTTGCTGCTAATGTGCAAATAGAAGTCTTTCATGTTGCTTTTCATATCCATTACCAGTTTCATCTCCAGGTGAACTTTTAATTCCCTAATTTCATCACTGTGTCCTCCAACAAAGTTGCTATATTCTTACCAGTGGCCCATAGTGGTTTTCACCTTCTACCCACTAATTTTTTGTGTTTGAATGCAGTCAACCAAGTCATCCTCTTGCCAGAGCTGCTCAGCATCCTTCACATTGGAACAGATTTTTCTTTTGCTCTAATTTTGTCCTTGAAGAGCTATCCCACACCCTTCTGCCCTTTAGGGCAATGTCCCATGAGATCTCACAACCAGTTCCCTAAACAAGCTGAAGTTTGCTCTCCTGAAGGCAAGTCATTCATTATTCTGCTAGTTGCTTCCCTCAGGATCTTTACCTCCACTATTTCATCTCAATGAAGTTATGCACAAACATAGAAATGAGATTTGAAGCTAGGTACAGAGCTGGCCATATGACCTTGTCCAGAGGAAGGAAATTTTGGAAATTAAGTACACTCTTAACACTGGTAAAAAACATACAACATTTGCTGACAGAGTCTGATGAATATTATTTTCCCCAACCAAGTAAGGCCATAGTACTAATTTATTGCTGCTACTATTTTTAACTTGAACTAACAAATATGAAGACAAAACAAATATTTATCATACAGAGCTGAGAATTCAAGTATCCACAAGTAACTGAAGTATTTAAGATTACTGCATTAAAAACTATGTTATTTCTTAAATATAATTTAGCCATTTCTAAGATGGTGTGTGGAAAGAAATAGATCTAATCTTGGTGAAAGGCCTGCAGATAAGAAAAGGCAGATATGTACACTGTAAGACAGATACGTCAAGTCTCACCTGCAGAGAAGTGCCTCCTGTCTCACTCTCTTTCTCCTAGAGAGGCGTGCATTTCACTCATTTTCAGCACAGCATCAGAACCTTCTTTTTAGTCCATAAGCATCACATGCCAGACGTGGCTAGACAGAAGCAGCCTCACCTGGGATGTGATGATGCCTGTGTCTTGTTCCTGATGTTGAGAAGCAGGAGAGAGGACAAAGACTGCAGTGCCATCCAGTACTGCAGTGCATCCCATATGGCCAAACTCCTTTAGTAAGAGGCAACTTTCCCAGAACTGTGGGATTTATACAGCTTTCTTCTCTATGGGTTCGCTACTATCTACAAAGATGTAAGGTCATATTCAGTGGCACTTCTATAGGGCTTTTGTGTTTTCTATCCAGACAGTTATTTTCTGTGAAATTCTAGGAATTAATTTTTAGGCCTAACTTTCCTAATCACATTTACTTGAAAGTAGCAAGTATATCAAAAGCTTTTGTGAGGAATTTGGGGGGAAAGTCTTATAAATATAGGAATCATAATTGCAAATCCTTTCTTTCTTAAGGAAACCTTTTTATATATATTTTAAAAAATAAAAAATAAAAACAGAACATGGAGAGACAACAGCACCGTAGAAGAGGAAGGTACCTGGGGCTGTAACAGTATCACATCCAAAGTCTTTCAGAATTTACAAAGAAAAAATTGTCAGACATATTTGCAACAATTTGAATTTGATTCTTCATAGACTATGTAGCCACCTGCTATGTAATCCCAGTAATGTAGTTAAATGGGCATATTAGACTGGAACAATGTGGCCAAATGTTGCAAACACTAACATCGTTCTGAGGCAATATTAAAACACAGATAGCTGGTAAAAATAATATCTAAGATATAGCTTGCAGTTATTGATAAACCAGTGTACTAAGATACAGGGCAAGGCAAGCCAAGCCAGAGAACTAAAGCCTGTAGCACATCATACTATTTTGTAAGAGGAACACAGTCACCATAAGCTGTATGCAGTATTCTCAGAGAATATAAGGACAACTTTTCAAAGAGAGAAACATTTAAAAGGGAAGCCAAAGTTTGAAATAGATTTGCATGTGCTGCCTATAAGATTATTGAAACAGAGAGCTCCATAATCCTGCAGGACCACTATGGAATAAATCGATGACCTGACATCAACGGATGACCCAAGACCAAATGGGCCAACACTTTAT
>NW_009646658.1:16073-19044 GCF_000708025.1 Charadrius vociferus
CAGCACGTTATTTTTTCCAAGACAAAAGAATGCAACACTTGAGATACTTGTATGCAAAGGAGCCATACATAATCCATAAAACCATCCTGCAAATTTAGCCACAGTTTTAGAACGCTGGTTAAGCAGTGCTTCAAGATTTACTGAGAGCAGCGCCCCCTAAAATTGAGGACTAGTGACACTTCCTATATTGAATATATGTCTACCAAGTTGATTGTTCTAGTCATCAAATAAGGACTCCAGTTTGACCCTGAAAAATGAAGACTATTAAAGTAATACAAAGATTCTGGGATACGAAGGCAGTCTACTAATTATTTACAGAGTTTACCAGTTGTCTTTTTAGAATTTGTGTATGGCTAGTAGAGGGATGCTAATTGGTTGAAGAAAGGATAAGTTCAGATGAAGTCAAGAAGTTTGTCTTTTAGCTATTATGTAGACTGTTTCATAATGTCGTGGTTTAGGCTGAATCGGCTACTGGGGACGTGTGGGGACCGACAGATGCTCCCCTCTACCTCTCTTCAAAAAGAGAGAGACAGAGGAGGGAAAAAGAGACTTACGAGTTTAGAAGGAACTAAACTACTTTAATGAAATATTAATAATAAAATAAAAATGAAATAATGAAATATATACAAAACCGTATCAAGCTCCCAGGATGACAATCACAACACCAGCTGGCACTGGGGAAGTCCCAGGCTGGACACAGTGATGGATGGGGACTGGATTCCGGATCTGCCATCGGGATCGGGATCGGGATCACAGGCAGACAAACAGAGTCCTCCTCAGATGTTGTCCATTGAAGGAAAAAACAGCTGACTCTTTGATCCCTCAGCTTGTATACTGAGCATGAGGCAGCTGGGATGGAATACCCTCGTTGGTCAGTTTTGAGTCACCTGTCCTTTCTGCTCCTCCCTGCAGGTGGGACCCCTTTACACTTTTCTGCTTCCAACCCTCCAATGGGGCAAGTAACAAAGTTATCTGGCTTTGGTTGTTACAGCAATAAATATAAGCAAGAGCCTCTCTGCATACCATGCCTTGGTATCAGCTATAAACATAGGTCTTATCACTCTGAGACAGCGAACGTTGTCTGCACAATATGCTGTTAATTTCAGTAGTTAAAAGAGGCCCAGCTAAGAAGCAAAGTTACTGAACAAAATTGGTCCTGTTTCACCTCAAACCAGGACACATAATTTGTATAGTTTTCTTCAAATAGACCTTACAACAAAGATTCACTCTAATAAACAGGGGATTACATTTTATTACTCAGCATGCTGTAAAAGATATAATGTTTCTTCTCTTTATGCTGAGCTTGCCTAATTTCCAAAAAAACCCACCCCCAAACTTCAAAGCTGGAACCAATCAGTGAAAATTACTGGATTTGAGCCACTACAGGGTATATTCTGCCTTTGCAAGCACATCTCTTTTGCCTTTATATCTGTCTTTTATTTGTTCTTGTAGTAGGCCAGAAGTCCATGCCACCCACAGGAGTACTAAACCTTTTGAAGAAGTGTTATGTGACTTACCTGTATATTCAATTTACTTACTACAGCAAATATAATTTTCAAAACACAGATGAATAGACTGGTAAATTTTACCCTCCTTTTCTAATAATGATAGTAATGGGAGGAGACGTGACATCCTAAAGTGCTCTGCTATGGCATTCATGTAGTATGAACTCTTTCACTTTCCATATTAAAATAGATCAGGATTTTTTGCTCCCAGGTCTCTGGTTGGTAGGTTTGTACAGAACATAGTTTCTCTAATGAATGAGAATATTCTTCCACTTTCTAGTTTAAATTTATTTTCAGCACTTTATACCCATTTTCTCTTGTACAAACATTGCCCATTAGCTTAAATAGGCCCTTTCCTTTTCTCATGTTCCCATTAAAACTTCCCTGATGTTATTTGACAGCAATCAAATGCTCTCTCATATAACTTTCATTTTGAAAGGCTCAAAAAACCAAGCTTTCTAGACTGCTAAGAAAGCTTCTCCATTCCCTTGACCTTCTAAGTAGCCCTTTGTGGAGAACCAATACCAGATGCGATTTTGTCTCGACATTGCTACTGTGCCGCCATCTCCTGGGAAGACCATCTTCTTCACGGTTTTGAAAGCGACAACCTCATGTGCCTGCGCAGGGACCAAGGGCGCGAAAAGAGCAGGAAGAGGCCTGCAGGAGAGCAGCATTTCCGGTTGATCTGCGCATGAGCGAGATCCCTATATAAAGGGAGCACGTGCCTTTTAGCGCCCTTCTCTTCTTCTCCTCTTCTGTTCCTCCTCGCCTCCCTGCTGCGTGCCACTCCCTGTGGACGGACCCAGACGCAGACCAATATGATCAATGCTGAAGCCACTTTATTAAAATGCTTAAGCCATTATATACTTTTTACTGCAACATGGGCTAGCTCTGCGGCTTGTGCTCATTGGTTTCTAGACTTATACACACAAACTATTATTGGTTAAATGCAGCTGTAACTTATTATCTACACTTTGTTACTATTTCTGCCAAGTCAGTCTTTTAATTAATACACATTCCGCGTCTGTTGGGGAGTAGCAGTAGTTTCAGTGTCAGCGCATGATTTCCTCCTTCATGTTGACCTTCAGTACGTGTCCGTTGTTTTCCAAGAAGTTTCCCACATTTCCCCCTTTTTGTTTTTCAATTAAAAATGCCGAGTTTATCATCTTCTGCAGGGCCCTTTGCAGACAACAGTATAAACATGGAATAATTAATGCTATAACAAAAATCACGATCAATATTATTAATCCTGTTTTAACAATTGCAGCTAACCATCTACCAATTCCTCAATCAGATAATAAATTGTTCAACCAATTTCATTCATTGTCTACTTGCAACTTTTTGAATCCTTCCTTTAACCTTTGAATGCTTTTATGCACCGATTCTGACTGATCTGACAGATTCATGCAACACATGCCTTCAAAATCGTCGCACCTATGTCCTTGTGCTAGAAGCAAAAATCTATG
>NW_009646659.1:0-8756 GCF_000708025.1 Charadrius vociferus
TTTTTGCCTTCCTTTTTCATTTTTTTTAAACTGGAAATAGGTATGTTAATACATATACAATTTCATTTGGTAAATTTGCGTGTTCAATGCATATTGCATTTTTTAGATCAAAGTCCTGATGAAAATGATGTGTTTGCACTTCTAAATGATGAATGTACATGTAAAGCAGCATAGGTTTATCACCATTTTGTCATTGTTCTGTTCTTATGTCCTGCTGCTTGTTAACAGAGAAGGACTTGTAGGAGATGTAAGGGTTGGAGGCCATCTTGGGCACACCGATCATGAAGCAATAGTTTTCTATTTTCGGTGAAGTAAGGAGGGGGGGGTAGCAGAATTGCCACCTCCATAGGGCAGACTTTGGCCTGTTCAGGAGACTGATTGGCAGACTCCCTTGGGAGGCTGTCCTGAAGGGCAAAGGAGTCCTGGAAGGTTGAGCACTCCTCAGGAAGGAAGTCTTAAAGTCACAGGAACAGGCCAACCCCACATCCCGAAAGACAGGCCAGCGGGGTAGAAGACCGGCCTGGCTGAACAGAGAGCTTTGGCTGGAACTCAGGAACAAAAGGAGAGTTTATGGCCTTTGGAAAAGGGGGTGGACCGCTCAGGAGGACTACAAGGATGTCGTGAGGTTATGCAGGGAGAAAATTAGAAGGGCCAAAGATGCAGTGAAGCTATGCAGGGAGAAAATTAGGAGGGCCAAAGCCCAACTAGAACTCAGTCTGGCTATTGCTGTAAAAGAGAAAAAAAAATGCTTCTATTAATACATTAACAACAAAAGGAGGACTAGGGAGAATCTTCCTCCTTTATTGGACAGAGGGGGAAACAAAGTGACTAATGATGAGGAAAAGGCTGAGGTACTAAACGCCACCTTTGCCTCAGTCTTTAATAGCAGGACTAGTTGTTTGTTGGGTACCCAGCCCCTTGAGCTGGAAGACAGGGCTGGGGACCAGAATGAGACCTCCATAATCCAAGAGGAAATGGTCAGTGACCAGCTGCATCACCTAGACATAAACAAGTCTATGGGGCCAGATGTGTTACACCCAAGAGTGCTGAAGGGGTTGGCAGATGTGCTCACTAGGCCACTCTTCATAATTTATCAGCAGTCCTGGCTAACTGGGGAGGTCCGAATGGACTGGAGATTAGCAGATGTGATGCCCACCTACAAGAAGGGCTGGAAAGAGGATCTGGGAACTACAGACCTGTCACTCTGATTTCAGTGCTGGCGAAGCTTATGGTGCAGATCATCCTGAGTGCCATTACGTACTATTTACAGGACAACTAGAGGATCAGGCCCAATCAACACAGGTTCATGAAGGGCAGGTCCTGCTTAATGAACCTCATCTCCTTCTGTGACAAGGTGACCCGCTTGGTAGATGAGGGAAAGGCTGTGGATATTATTTACCTAGACTTCACTAAAGCCTTCAATACTGTTCCCCACAGCATTCTCATGAAAAAAAAGGCTACTCAAGGCTTGGACAGGCGTACACTCTGCTGGATCAAACATTGACTGGATGGCTGGGCCCAGAGAGTGGTGGTGAATGGAGTTAAATCCAGTTGGTGGCCGGTCACAAGTGGTGTTCCCCAGGGCTCAGTATTGGGGCCGCTCCTGTTTAATATCTTTATTAATGATCTAGACGAGGGGATTGAGTGCACCGTCAGTACGTTTGCAGATGACACCAAGATGGGCGGGAGTGTTGATCTGCTTGGGGGTAGGAAGGCTCTACAGAGGGATCTGGACAGGCTGGATCCATGGGCTGAGGCCAATAGTATGAGCTTCATCAAGGCCAAGTGCCGAGTCCTGCACTTGGTCCACAACAACCCCATGCAGTGCTACAGGCGTGGGGAAGAGTGGCTGGAAAGCTGCCTGGCAGAAAAGGACCTGGGGGTGTTGATTTGACAGCTGGCTGAACATGAGCCAGCAGTGTGCCCAAGTGGCCAAGAAGGCCAACGGCATCATGGACTGTATCAGGAATAGCGTGGCCAGCAGGACAAATGAAGTGATCATCCCCCTGTATTCGGCACTGGTGAGGCTGCACCTTGAGTACTGCATTCAGTTTTGGGCCCTTCACTACAATAAGGACATTGAGGTGTTGGAGAAGGTCCAGAGAAGGGTGACGAAGCTGGTGTGGGGTCTTGAGAATAAGTCTTATGAGGAGCAGCTGAGGGAACTAGGAACTGGGGTTGTTTAGTTTGAAGGAGGCTGAGGGGAGACTGTATTGCTCTCTACAACTACCTGGAAGGAGGTTGTAGAGAGGTAGGGGTTGGTCTCTTCTCACAGTTTCAACTACTGATAGGACAAGAGGAAATGGTGTCAAGTTGCGCCAGGGGAGGTTTAGGTTAGACATTAGGAAAAACTTCTATGCTGAAAGGGTTATCAAAGATTGGAACAGGCTGCCCAGGGACATAGTTTAGAAGCGGGTCCAGTAGAGCTTAGATAATGGTTGGACTTGATGATCTTAAAGGTTTTTTCCAGCCATAGCGATTCTATTATTCTTGTTTTGAGCATTATCAAATGTGCATAGATATGGGTATCTTTTTGAAAGACTTCTGGATGTTGAGAATTTCAAAGGTTTCCTCTCAAAAAATTAAATTTAAATTTTTGCTTATGTCTGCAAAAATATTAAATGTGTACATTACATTAAACATGTAAGTAAAAAATTAAAATAAGAGAAAGATAAACTTTAAGTTTTGCTTTTTAAATGTTCTTTACTATTCTCGTTTATTTGGGCTTTCATAAAAGGTGGTTAATTAATGGTGTACATTACACCACCATTGTGATATAATGAGTAAAGGTGAAGAAGCCCCTCCCTCGATCCACAGGCTATGCTCCTGTTGACACAGCCCAGTCGGCTCTTAGCCTTCATTGCTGCCAGTGTGTGTGTTGGACTTGTGCTTAGTCCACCACTCATCAGGACCCCCCGGGCCTTTTCATCCAAGCTGCTCCCCAGCCAGTCGGTCCCCAGCCCGTAACGTTGTGAGGCTTAGTCTGTCTTGCATGCAGAACTGGTGCAGGTGGCTATTCCATCCCAGGTGCAAGGCCTTTTATTCGCCATGGTTGAATGAAGATTCTGTTAAGCTATTTGTTCCTCCTAATGCCGGCCCTCCTCTTCGATGTGCCAGATGCTCTCACCTAACTTGACGTCCTCCATGAATTTGCCGAGGGCGGCTAGGCTGTTAATAAAGAGCCTGTGGGATGCTGCTAGTAACCTGTGGCCGGATGGACTTTGCACTGCTGACAGCATCATCCTTTGGGCCTGGCAGGCCAGTGAATACTCCACCCAGCTTATAGTCCTCTTTTTCAATCTATCTTGCATCAACTTGGCTACAAGAATGCATTAGAAGACTTCCATCACCTTGATTTCATCAAGGTGAATAACATTCTGTCTCTCTCCTTATCCACAGAGACAGTCTTTTCATTCTTCAAGATAGTCAGGCTGATCAGACACCATCTGTCTTTGGAAAATCCATGCTGTTTATTCCCAACCACTTCATGTTCCTTACAGCCTGAATCATTCTGAGTTTATGGTTCTGTATGGTCAGAGATCCCATGACTTTGCCAAAATGTTTTGGAGGGAAGTATGGTAATGAAGTGAGGAGTAAGTAACTATATGTGTACCTATACATACACATATGCATATGCGGAAATGCACAGGAAGGATTTTAAATCTAGAGTGGTTCTGGTGTGGCAGAACATGACCAACAGCCAGGCAACTCACAAAGCAGAGAAACATTCATGTTTATTTTACTTGTTGCCTGTCCTGTTCCCTGTGCAAAAGTACAAGAATGTTGCAGCATTGATGGCAAGGTCAAAGCAGTAACGTCACAGGGCTGCTTCGCACAGGAGGAGTAGGTTAAAGGTATGTTTGTAACTATGATACAGAGGATGGAATATACTTCAGGACATCAGTCGCTGGTCAGTCCCTCTGAGGGACACACGTTGGAAAGTGTGATGTCAAGGCCAGTTGCTGTTAATTCAGACATGGCCATCAATCACAAGAATTGTGCTGACTGATGTGTGAACTGGGAAGTAACCAGAGTGAACAGCAGTTGCTATAAATGTCCATAGCGTGTAACTCTGTAATGGAAGGAAGCAGAAGCTTCCATTGCCTCAGATGATGGTTTCTGCACTCCACCATATGCCCAATTTGCCAGAGACAGCAATACCACAAATGTTGCACTGTGTCATCCTGACCATCTGAAAGAATGTTTGTGTGAGTAATTAATGCATCCCACTTGCAAAATGGCAAACTTTTTGTCTGAATGTTATGCAGCACTGGTGAGGCCACAGCTGGAGTGCTGTGACCAGTTCTGGGCTCCTCACTACATGAGAAACTGGAGAGAGTCCAACGAAGGGCCACAAAAATGATTAAGGGACTGAAGCATCTCTCCTATGAGGAAAGACTGAGAGAGCTGGGAGTGTTCAGCCTGGAGAAGAGAAAGCTCACAGGGAATCTTATTAATGTCGAGAAATATCTGAAGGGAGGGTGGAAAGAGGACAGAGCCATGCTCTTTTCAGTGGTGCCCAGTGACAGGACCAGAGGCAATGGGCACAGGAGGTTCCCTCTGAACATCAGGAAATGTTTTTTCATTGTGAGGGTGACCGAGCACTGGCACAGGTTGACTGGGGAGGTTGTGGAGTCTCCCTCCTTGGAGACACTCAAAAGCCTTTTGGACATGGCCCTGGGCAATGGGTTTTAGGTGTTGTGGCGTGAGCAGGGAGGTTGGTCCTGATAACCTCCAGAGGTCCCTTCCAACCTCCACCACTCTGGGATTCTGGGAAAAAAAAGCGTCCAAACCTGTAATCAGTTGTGTATTCCAAGACTCTCAGACTATATAAAAAAATATCTTAGGGAAGACAGAGGGAGGAGAAAGAGACAGAACTGACTACCAACATGCCACCCCTCCTGCCATGAGTGTATGTATTATCTATCACCTGTGTGAGGTATCACACTGCTTAAGCTTCTATGTTTGCTGTGCCTCTATACATGGGTAGACCTATGCGATATACATTTATACTTCTCAATCTCATAATACAGCAGCTGTTAAAGCAAGCACTGCAGCACCAAGTGTCACTGAGAAACCACAGATTACACAGATTATGGCTCTGCTATGAAGTCTTAACAAGTGTTTTTCCAGCTTCCAACAAAGCAGGCCTGACCACAAGCACAGCCCATAAATCATTTCCGAAGATCCAACCTGTGCCAAACAACAGCAAAAACATGGCAGAAAGTCCACAAAACTGTGGCAAGTGCTCTGGAGAGAAGGACAGAAAGCCCTGAGCTTCTGCAGTTGTCTTAGTCTGCAAAGAAGAAGGTGGAATCAAAGGTTTCACATGGATTAGTGGGAGGTGGGTCTTCCCGCTTGCTGGATTTCAGGAAGGCAGGGCTTTGGCTGCGACACAGAAACGCCACTTGTTTAGAGAGCAGCTGAAGGCATAATGAGGCACATTATTATGTAATTTACAAAAAAAATTCAAGCCAGTTAATTGTTAGTTTCCAGACTTTTGAATATTTTGTTTAGATTTTTTAAAGGCAAGTTTTTATATTTGAAGGTCATTTGGTGTATTTCTCTAAACACGCTTTTATTTGCCCAGTAACCTTCTAGTAACATGATTGTTGAACTCTGCCCAGGCATTTTCTTTGATAAACTAAGAATTAAACCATAACCACATGAAACACACTGAAAATTTCCATACAATTTTTATATAGATGATCTTACTATTGCTTTAAGGTGTTGAACATGTTACTGTTTGGTGATGCCCTACATTTAAAAAAGCAATCTGTTATCACTCCAAAACAAAGTTGTCCACCTCGTGTTTTGTAAGCCACTAGTGCATCATGCTGATGGAATCAGAAATGGAGATGAATTTGTGAAGCTAGAGGAGAAATGGGGAAGAGAGAAGGAAGGGACCCAGAGTTTGACAGGGTCATGCAAAACAGGATGACTCCAGAGCTTGCATCCCCAGGTCCTGAGGCTGGTGCACGTGTTGACGAATGTAGATGGCCAAGTTGTGTTGTTCAGTAGCCGTGAGAATCTCTCATACATCTCTGCATCGTGCAGTTGTAACCAAACCTATTGATTTTAGTCTTGAGAAAGACGGGTCTGATGCTGTGAGACTGAAGCACCAACTCTGGCTGGCTGCAGCCAGTGCTGCTCTTTGGCTTTCTCTTGCCAAAGCAATGACTATTGACTATTGTGACAGCAGCAGTTTGTAATGCAAGGTAGTGCAGCAATGACAGAGCACTGACTACTCTTTCCTTTGTGTCTGGCAAATATGTAGGACAAACAACCAGAAAAAATAGCCTGGAAAATCCACACAGATGACACATTAGCTCAGAGATATGTTTAATGTCCTGAAAGCAGCAACCAGCTGGAGAAGGAAAAGTTGCCCACAAGCAACAGAACGGACTGCAAAAGCACAGAAGCAACTCGCAGTGCTGTAGGAGCAGTGACAAAGCCCCGAGTGCTGTTCTGTCCTACCAACCATCAGAACTGGAACACATAAACAGGACTTTGCAGTTCTTGCTTATGCCTCTGGTTTAGTTTAAAAGGGTTTTGTTGATTTGTTTTTTTCTTTATCAGCTGCTTTCAAATATGATTGTTTGAAGACAGCTGTAGCTGTCATTTCCTCCTGAAAAATGATGTTCTGCTCAAAATCTGAATTGTAATTAGATAAATTACTTGTGGACAAAATCTACATCTGTGTTTAAGAGAAGGCTTTTAGTGACAATGTTCTTTGGTCTTTGCAATTAACCTCAGATAGAGCTAACCACATGGGGTGTATTTTTAAAGATTCCGTGCTCTCGGTCTCCAAACTCACAATCCTGTTATCAGAGGAAGGATCCCATTAGCAGGATGCATATTCAGTAATAAGACAATCATGACTCTGGCACAGTATTTGGAAAACTATTATTTTTTCCTTTCAGAGCCTTAACGTCATACAACATTTAGCCAAACTCCTAGAACATCTGTCTCCCTTTCTCTGAGTACAACCAGGCTGAATTAACAACTTATTTTCCTGCAAGTAAACCGATGTCTGTTTCTTATTTTGCCTGGATCACGTAATGCCTGATAACACGCATAGGGGCCCACAGGCGTGTTCTGCACCCAGATCAGGGGCCGCAGCCAGGCTGTGGCAGGACCAGGACACAGCGGTGGCCGCAGCTCCGGCAGGGGCCAGGCGATGCAGCCCCAGCTTACCAGCATTTCCCCAAGACCGGGGCTGGCTGTGGCTGTGGGCTCCCTGCCGGGGCGCTGGGGGCCTCCCCCCAAGCCCAGGGTATTATGACGCCAGTCTGTGTTTTCTTCTTCAGATAACATCCCAGAGAAGCAGGTGTCTGGTTGATAGAGGCAATATTGCTGTAATGGCTTCCCTCAGTCATACCTCGTTACTGCACAAAACATTGATTATGACTGTAAAATAAAAATGCTGGATCCTAAATGTATATATGCAAATGTTTTAATCAATGTAGTCAACAGATTATGACACATCTTACTTGACAGGCTGTTCCTATGATGCTGGTGGAACGTAGTCCTGACTTAGTGTTTGCACCTGTGAACTCAGAGGCAGTTAAAAGACATGGTGGCTTTAATAACAAAACATGACATACATTTTTCAGGATCCTTGAAGAGCTACAGCAAAGTTCTTAGGACATCCGAGGCTGTTGGGATGATAAAGGGACTGGAGCACCTCACATAAGAGGAAAGGCTGAGGGAGCTGGGAGTGTTCAGTCTGGAGAAGAGAAAGCTCACAGGGGATCTCATTAATGTCTAGAAATACCTGAAGGGAGGGTGGACAGACATTTGGAATTTGTGACACGAGGACCAAAGGTACAGATGCAAAGGTTTTTTTTGCTCATAGAGTCAATAGTCTGAGTGTGAGAGATGGAGGTTTTTTACAACTTGAGATAAGATATCCCCTCAGATAGATAGAAGTAATTAAAATTTATGGAGTGATTGAACACTAGAGTTAAAGTCACCATGGTAGGAACGCTTTGATAATTCTCATTGACCTTTCTGAATTACTATTATGGCTGCATTTTACAGATTATATGTTATAAACATTAGTGTGGCAAATCAGAACAGGTTGCAAACCAGCTCGGTTGCAAACAAGAAAACTCTTTATGCTCTATTTATCAGGTTGATCATTCATAGACTTATATAAATGTTTTTGTTGGAAGAGACCTTTAAGATCATCCAGTCCAACTGTTAACCTAGCACTGCCAAGTTAGCACTAAACCTTGTCCCCCAGCACCACGTCTACATGTCTTTTAAATACCTCCAGGGATAGCGACTCAACTGCTTTCCTGGGCAGCCTGTTCCAATGCTTGACAGCCCTTTAGGTGAAGAAATTTTTCCCAATATCCAATCTAAACGTCCCCTGGAGCAACTTGAGGCCATTTCCTCTTGCCCTGTCAGCTGTTACTCGGGCGAAGAAAGCAATCCCCACCTGGCTACAGCGTCTTTTCAGGTAGTTGTAGAGAGCGATAAGGTCTCCCCTCAGCCTCCTTTTCTTCAGGCTAAACAACCCCAGTTCCCTCAGCCACTTGTTGAAGGAATTGTGCTCCAGACCCTTCACCAGCTTTGTTGCTCTTCTCTGGACACACTCCAGCACCTCAATGTCTTTCTTATAGTGAGGGGCCCAAAACTGAATACAGTATTCCAGGTGTGGCCTCACCAGTGCCGAGTACAGGGGGAGAATGACCTCCCTCGACCTCCTGGTCACACTCTTCCCTATGCAGCCCAGGATTCCATTGGCC